>NC_057400.1:56336283-56636283 GCF_019320065.1 Cervus canadensis | reverse complement strand
AGGCTTGTGAGAAGTATACAAAAAGTACATAAGAAACAAATGCTTGCAGCTCAACAAACTAAATTTTTTTTAATGCTTCTTTTTGCACATTGAAATTTGCAAAAACAATAGATGATATATATGTCTGTGGCATCTCAAGTGGCATAATTTTACCAGGAAATATTTTGGTGAATGGAGAGGTAGATTGTTACCATGTGGCTGTGTTTTACTTACATGTTCCCACCACCTCTTTCAGGAGGCCCCATTCATCAAAGCCTATGGCTTCTGGGTCAGCAGCTTATTCCTTCCAAGTCCAGATGTTGCCTACACAATGAGCATGATTGATTAGCTACCAATGTGCTCTGAAAACCCGACCAACAGGGTAACCTAGGACAATCTCCTAGAGGGGCTCATTATAACAGAAGAAGCGGTTCTCCTTGCTGCCGTGCACGGGAGCCTCTTTAGGCTTGCCTGTGATTTACTACTTAAAACCCTCATTTTCTTTTCCCAGGGTAAGCTCGAGTAGACGAGTCACAGATGAAAGACTCACTGTCTACACCTAATGTTTGGGAAGTGGTGCTTTTTCATTCCTTGGTGAGGCCACCTCCCTCCTGTGACTTTGTCCCAAAACAGTGCTGAGGACACTAGAGCAGAAAAGTTGCTCCACGGTCCAGATGCTGCAGTCAAGTGTGAGACACAAGTTGTCACCAGCAGCCTAGTTGAGATCCCTCAGGGAAGACTCCATGGGCTCTGTCCTCAGACAGCCTGCATGACATTCCAGCTCTGCTGTACACTTAGCCATGTAAACTCTGACGCTTTTAAGTCAATTTTGCCCAATCTCAGGTTCCTTATCTGTCAAAACAGGGTCAACAGCACCCATCTCTGCATTGATGCAAGGTTTAACGAGCTCACATCTGGAGAGTCCCTAGGATGGCACCTGGATCACAGGACACATTCAGCACTCAGAAGTTATTAGTTCACTTTGGCAAAATGTGTTTTACTATCTGTCACTGAGAACAAGTGGGTGGCCTCAGAACAGACCCAGCCCTATTTCATTCAGTTGAGCACTGTTTATAAAAGTGTAACATGTTCTGTTTGCCATAGGCCCCACCTCTCTCAGCTGTATCTCCCAGCCTATTTCATTCATTAACTTTACTGGCCTGGCTTGGGTAGACATTTGAGTTTAAGATGCTTGCCCTATGTTGTGGAAATAACAATGCTATTAATCCAAGGAGACTAAATTCCTGCCTCATTAATTCCTAATGTTAATGTAATTTATAAATATCAAATCTCCACAAAGGAATCCCTTGAGCATATAAATAAAATAAAAGTGAAACAAGTATCCTCTGAGAGATTAAAAAGAAAATGGAAAGAGAAAGAAAAGAGGGAGAGAAATTGCAATAGAGTATTTTCTTTTTTACAGGCACTAATCTGCTTCAAACCTTGGAAAGAAAATGATCTCATTCTAAGTTATTAGTAGTACTGTGATTAGCTTTCAGGAGATTAGACATTGATGCTGCAAACATCAGTGTTATAACTGAGCTAGACTGTGCCCTTAGGATTCCAAGTATAGATCTGCCTCATTCTTACCCTGGATTCCAGTGAACTTGCTTGCCCTCCTCAAACCAAGTATTACCTCTGTGGCTTTATTGTCTTTACTTATGATTCCTATCTGGATAACTCTCTCACATTATTTAGATTTTAAGTTCTCAAATGTCACTAACAAAACAGAAAGCTCTGACAGTAATTTTTGGTACTTGCAAAAATCAGAGACAGACAATTCGCTATTGCTGAATAGATCCTACAGCTGTTACTGCTCTAAGGAATCTGCCGAGTTAAGATCACGTATAGAAAAAGAGTTTTCTCAGCTGGAAAGAGAAGCTCATCTGATGTGATAAACGTGGAGTAATACTGAACTACCACTAAGGAGAAAGTAACAGCTAGTTGCTGTTTTTCCTGTCCCAGTTCATCTGATCATTAGGAACAATCCAGGCTAAATGAATGCCAAGTCACCCCAGACCTATGAGCACTCCTTCCTTGGAAGGCGAAATCCCATAGGTCTGCTGACTCGCCACTAGGGGAGCTGGCAGTCTCTGTTGGTGTCTTCTGAGTCCGCACAGCATGGGAGATTAAGACTCAGTAACCTTTAAAACCTTTTATTAAAGAGTCTATTTGGCAGACTCTAGTGGTTCAAGGGAAGGCAATGGCACCCCACTCCAGTACTCTTGCCTGGAAAATCCCATGGGCAGAGGAGCCTGGTAGGCTACAGTCCATGGGGTTGTGAAGAGTTGGACACAACTGAGTGACTTCACTTTCACTTTTCATTTTCATGCATTGGAGAAGGAAATGGCAGCCAACTCCAGTGTTCTTGCCTGGAGAATCCCAGGGACGGCGGAGCCTGGTGGGCTGCCGTCTATGGGGTCACACAGAGTCGGACACGACTGAAGAGACTTAGCAGCAGCAGCAGCAGTAGTTCAAGGAGAAGGGATATAAGTGCTAGCTGGTCCCTGACTCTAATGAACTTGGGTGGAGAAGGCTGACCCTTGAGTATTAGCAGCAACTTTTGAAAAATATTTATTTTTGGCCGGGCTGGGTCTTCATTGCTGTGTTGCAGAGAGTGGTGTCTACTCTCTCATTGCCATGTGCAGGCTTCTCATTGCCGTGGTTTCTCTTGTTGTGCAGCACGGACTCTAGGCACACGGGCTTCAGTAGTTGCCCCACGTGGACTCAGCAGTTGCAGCTCACCAACTCCAGAGCGCAGGCTCAGTAGTTGTGGCTCACGGGCTTAGTTGCCCTGCAGCATATGGATCTTCCCTGACCAGGGATCAAACCAGTGTCTCTTGCATTGCAAGGTGGATTCTTAACCACCTGGATCTCCAGGGAAGCCCAGCAGCAACTTCTTATGTTGGGAAATTGAGACTCCCTTATGACAGCCACCAGTTCAAAGTCTAGTAAGGGATTTCAATCTCAAGTAGTCCCTCCAGGTGACAGAGAACAATAAGGGACAACAGCCAAAGACCCAGTGTTTGGAGCTCAGGAACTCCCTCAAATAAGTTTGAGCAGAAATGGGAATTTGCTGGTTTAAGCAGCCTGAGAGTTTGGAGGTACAGCTGATTGGGTGGCATGTGGACAGATCCAGAGGATTCAAAGGCCATCATAAGGCAGATGCCCCCATTTCTCTGCCTCTAGGTAAGTATGTTTTGCCTTCATTCTCAGCGAAGCTTTCCTCACACATCCTGGCAGCAATGAGGTCACATGTTCATTCTAGCTATTATCACACCAAAAGAAAGAAGGAAAAGAAAAGTTCATTTCCAGTAGTTCCAGGGGAAACCTTGCAAGACCTTTGATTTCCTTAGCTTGGGTCACATCCGATCCACATCTCTACATCAATCACTGGTGTTGGTCAGGCCTGAATGATGTGCCTAGTCAGAGCACATGGAGTAAACTGTTACCTGAGGAAGGGTAAGGGGGCAATATCTAGCCTCTGCTGCCTACTACAGTTCACTTATAACCCACTGCCAAAAAAAACTTATCTCACGACTCCTCGATGCAAAGATCAATGTGTCCAAGTATTGAGATGGTTAGAACCTTTTGACACCTACACAGGTAGCCATAAAATAGAGACCTACATCCTAACATCAATTCTCTCAAACAGGAATTGCATGTGTCACTAGTAACAGAGATCTGAAATCACAGTTCAGTTCAGTTTAATCACCCAGTCGTGTCTGACTCTTTGCGACCTGACGGACTGCAGTACGCCAGGCTTCCCTGTCTATCACCAACTCCCAGAGCTTACTCAAACTCATGTCCATTGAGTCAGTGATGCCATCCAACCATCTCATCCTCTGTCGTCCCCTTCTCCTCCTGCTTTCAATCTTTCCCACCATCAGGGTTTTTTTCCCATAAGTCAGTTCTTCGCATCAGGTGGCCAAAGTATTGGAGTTTCAGCTTCAACATCAGTCCTTCCAATTACTATTCAGGACTGATCTCCTTTAGGATGGACTGGTTGGATCTCCTTGAAGTCCAAGGGACTGTTAAGAGCCTTCTCCAATACTACAGTTCAAAATCATCAATTCTTCAGCATTCAGCTTTCTTTATAGTTCAACTCTCACATCCATACATGACAACTGGAAAAACCATAGCTTTGACTAGACAGACCTTTGTTGGCAAAGTAATGTCTCTGTTTTTCAATATACTGTCTAAGTTGGTCATAGCTTTTCTTCCAAGGAGCAAGCGTCTTTTAATTTCATGGCTGCAGTCACCATCTGAAATCACAATAGCTTCAACAAAATAGAAATTTACTTTTCTCTCTGATAATAATAATCCAAATAAGTCAATTCTAGGTTTCTATGTTATGGCATTTCCATAACAGTCAGAGACCCAGGCCCTGTTGATCTTCCCTCAGGACGTGACTGCCATACTCAAGATTGCCTCATGGTCACAAGATGGTCACTGTAGCTCTAACCATCATGTTAATTTTCTGGCAGCAAGGAGGAGAGAGGGGCAAGGACAAAAGGATGCACCTCCGAAATGAATATACTCTCATTTAAGAGTCTTCTCAGAAGCTTTTTTCCTAAATTCTTCTTGCTCCTCCCTGGCCATTCCTAAGCTTTGTTGTTGTTACTTTTTAGCCGCGAAGTCATGTCTGACTCTTTTATGACCCCGTGGACTGTAGCTGCCATGCTCCTCTGTCCATGGGATTTTCCAAGCAGGACTAAGGGAATGAGTTGCCTTTTCCTTCTTCAGGGAAGCTACCTGACCCAGGGATCAAACTCAAGTCTCCTACCTTGGCAGCAGATCCTTTACCACTGACCAACCAGGGAAGCCCCTAAGCTTAAGGGAGGCTAGAATGCTTCCTGGAAAGGCAACTAGCAGTCTCTGATAGAGATACCACAGCCCTGGTGGAGTAAATGACTCCCTCCCCAAATGGGAAGAAGTCATAAGCCTTTTAAACACCATTGTGCTCTAGCCTGGGGAAAACCCAGTAGCATATGGTGCCTGGAGCAGGTACATGTGTGACATTTATAAACGATTATTATTAATTTTCCAGCCTGAGCCAATTTCACACTAAAGGTTTGTTTTAAAGGTAGTCTATTTAACGTGAATGTCTAAAAACATTTATCCAAGAAAGTCTTGGTTCAGTTCTGTGTTCACCATTATTGTTTGATTATTTGTTTTTTGAAGCAAGTTTTAAAATCTGCTGGAAGCCTCCTGTGGTAGTTAATACATTATCTTAAGCAATTTAATGCAAATTAATTTTTACACAACCTTGAGTTTCAGAGGCCACTGAACTGGGGAGGGAAGGAGTGAGGTTTAGGAGGAATCTGTTTGCTGCCTCCCATCTGGACCGCACAGCCAGCTCCATCTGCTCTCACATGTAGTAACCAACACTTCGGCTACTCCCTTGCCAAACACACCATGTGGAAGTTAGCTTATTCTTTTACCCAGAAAAATGGTAAAATGCACAAAAAGGTGTGCATTTCATGTTTTCTAGAAGACCCAATGGGATTATTTTAGTGTTTCAATATTCAGTTTTGTACTACAATGCTAATTTTCCATTCAGCTTTATGGTTCTTTTTTTGTGTTTGTTTTATTTCTGGATTTCATTACCTTTTAATGCCACAATTCTCCTTTTCTAGTAGGGTCTTGCAACACATTCATATCATATAGGAGCCACCGAAAGGTTCAGGGTAGAGAGCAGCAGGCTCAGATGTGTGGTTTGATTGACCAGGATAGATGCAAGGAGAGCTCATTGGACAGGACTCAAGGAAGCAGGGAGCCCAGGCAGGAGCTGAGCAGATTAAGGCAGTGGAGAAGGTGAGGGTAGCCTGAGCTTGGGTGATTGAAATGGCACTAGACTGACACACGGGGGCACTTTGGGAGTAGGATTGAGAGGACTTGGTGATAGTCTGGATGTGGGGGAAGACAAAGATGTCATGAATGATCTGTAGATTGCTGGGCTGGGCAGTTGGGTGGAGACGGTAATACTTAATTCCCTGAGGGAGTAACCCTGACAGCAGGGTTCACAGGAAGGCAATGAGCTGAGTTCAGGACAATCAGGTCACGATCTGGCCTTTACAACACGATGGAGGAGTAGAAGGCTGACAAGCCAAATGGGATTCTTAGCAACTACATCATTGCAACATGGCATGTAAAATTCAGGAATATGGCAGATGCAGTCGGAACTAATCCTTACCTTTGAGCATCAGGAAAGATTAGCAGTTCAAAAGTCCACTAATTTAAAAGTTGGGATTTGCTGCACAATTGGCCACTTCTCTCTGAAGTCACAAACCTTCAGTCGAAGCCTTCTTGTTTCTTGGAGATGCTCTTTACACATGTGACTGGCCAGTCTTGAGAATTCTAAAGAATTTCAGGACCTACCACCACTTGCATGCATTCTTGCTTCTACTGTTGAAGGTTTGAGCAGAGATGACACCAGCTGGTCATGCCACCAATGACTTTCCATTTCAAAATGCCAACCCCCAAGTGGGCTTTGACATTTTTGTTGAGGAAGTTAAATGATCATGGTTGCAAGTAATCACATCTTCATTACAAGGATAATGCCTCAAACAAGACATTTAAGAGGGGCTCCAAGTCTATTTTTAAATTTTACCCCCCAAAATCGATATTTTAAAAATATTTTAATTTCTCTTTTCTCTACCATGCCATCATATCTGTTAGTTTCTGATTATTTCTCTTGAGTAGGGTGGGGATGGAGGAAATCAGAAAATACAGTTCTTATTGCCAACACCCTGGGAATATATGAGTCAACACTAGGAAGTAAAAACTATCTTCTCTCTTTGGCCTTTAAAAAAAATAAATAGCCAGCTCAGATAATTGCCTCAAAGTTTGTTTTAAAGGTATTAATGATGTAGTTGGACATTTTCAGGTTCAAAGGAAGTCTGCCTTTAATTTGGTGGGGTTCCTCTCTGCCCCTTCTCAGCAAGAATGTAGGAGTAGGGACTCCTAAGAACAGAGCTTTGTGTTGGCTTCCTCCCCTGTAGCACATCTGCCTCCATCTATCCAGCAGTCGAGTTCCGAGAAGGGACTGTGGCCGGCTGAGAAGCACACGCCGGCCAGATGGTGGCAGATGTGGATCTTGGTGGTGGAGGGAAAGCAAGGCCCAAATATGCCTCCCAGCAGCTTAGAGAGCTGCTACAAACACGGTCTCAGGAATTATGGTAGTGAGACAGAATACTGTATTCATTTCCCAAGGGGGTCATTCTGGGGTTGTTTTTACAGCAGGATTTTGTAGCAGGTCAGAACGTCCTGACCTTACTCATCCTGACCTCCCCTGTCTTCCTGCCACTGCTTTGTGGGCAGAGAGGAGGAGGGCTGCTGTTCCCGGAGCTAGAGATCCAGAGATAGAGGCCTTGTTTCCACTCTCCCTTGGAGCTCATGGGCTGGGACCCAAGACAGAGTTGTTTAAAACCAATGATAGCGACTTCCACCGCTGGACCATGGTGATAGGGGGGATAAAACACCAAAAACCCAAAAACACACAGAAAAATACATCAAACAAGTTTTCAGACAGTGGACAACAGCCACACAATACAGATTTGTGAGAAAGGGGAACAAATGAAATGGGCCCGCCAGCTGTCCCAGCTCACTCCCTGGGGGGAGTGACCCGGCCGCAGCAGGGGGAGGAGCACCCAGACAGAGTCAGGGGTCTCAGTGGGATAAGGAGGCAGAACCAGGAGTCGAGGGAGGCCAAGGAGGTGAGCGTTCCGGGAAGGGTGGCTGAGAAGAGACGCTGCGTGAGACAGCTCCGGGGATCTGCAGTGGCCCGGGCCTTCAGTGCCGTTCGCTCCCTGCACGTGAGGAAACTACTGAGGCTGGAAAGAACTAGCAAAAAGCAGCAAGCAGAGGAATCCTCAGAGTTCACACGGGCGGGGAAGTAGTCCATGCTTCCACCACCCAGAATTTTAGAGAAAAACCTTGAAATATATGACGTTCTGGGCACAGTTCTCAGAAGATTACTGTCTTAGTAGTGGGGCCAAATTAGCCCTAAAGTTTGCTCCAGACCCACCAAGGGAAGCTTAAAGACAAGCCTCAAAAGATCATGTTATTTCTAAGTAACCCAATGCTTTCCCCAATAAAACTGAGGAATGTTTAAAGTAATGGAAAAAAAAAAATCCATCACATATCCCCTGAAGAGCAGAATGGCTACCCAATTCCAGTGTTCTTGCCTGGAGAATTCCATGGACAGAGGAGCCTGGCGGACTGCAGTCCATGGGGTCACAAAGAGTTAGACATGACTAAGCAACTTTCACCTTTTTTCATATATGTACATAATATACATACTTATACTGACATAGGCATAAAATGTTTCTAGAAGGATACCCAAGAAACTGGTAACATCAGTTGCCTCTGGCGATGGAAATTAAATCTCTGGGGCAGGGGGTGAAGGGAGATGTTTAACCCTGTACATATTGGACCCTTTGTATTCACTAGACTACACGTCTAGTGAATGTATGACTTATTCATAAAATATGGAATAAAACATATGCACTGGTCACAAGTGAGCTCACAAGTGGAGCCTGACTGGAATCAGGAAGGACGTGAGGCCCCTCAGCCACCTGGATGGCCAGATGCCTCGGGCTGTGTCCCCAGGGTATACAGGGTCGTGTCAGCGACGGGCCACCGACAGGGCTGGGGAGCTGAAGTGGGCTTGGGAGCCCCCAGGATATCCATCTGTAGCCCAAGTTGGGTTTTGAGGTCAGTAAATCCCTTACCTACACTTGGAGGTGCATAGGAGTCACTGGTTTACTGTTCAGTTCAGTTCAGTTCAGTCACTCAGTCATGTCCAACTCTTTGCGACTCGATGAACCACAGCATGCCAGGCCTCCCTGTCCATCACCAACTCCCGGAGTCCACCCAAACCTATGTCCATTGAGTCGGTGATGCCATCCAACCATCTCATCCTCTGTCGTCCCCTTCTCCACCTGCCTTCAGTCTTTCCCAGCATCCCAATGAGTCAGCTCTTTGCATCAGGTGGCCAAAGTACTGGAGTTTCAGCTTCACCATCAGTCCTTCCAATGAACACCCAGGACTGATCTCCTTTAGGATGGACTGGTTGGATCTCCTTGCTCAGCAGATTTGGGTTTAAAGGGAGAGCGCCCCAAGGACTAGAACTGTTAGGTTGCTTACGGGGATATATATTTCAGCTCAGTAGAAAGAACAACATTCTAAAATCAGGATGAAGAGGAAACTGGACACACCCACCCAGGGAGGTCATGAGTTTACTACCTCTGGACATGTCTAAACACTGAAAGGCCACACCGAGGGATGTCACCGAAGAGACTCAGCATCCCACGGTGGATTACACCACGCACATGACGTTTAGTATCCCTCTGCGTGTACATGCAGAGTGAGCAGAAGGCTGACATGTCCCTTTTCTCTTTTGCTAAGAGAAGAGTTAGTCAAACAAGACAGATCCCAGCAGCATTTGCACAGAATTTATCAGGTATCACCCACTGATGAGAAGTTTGTAGGAATACCTGTATCTTTCTAAATACTGGGAGCAATTCTCTTGCTGACGGTACATTGCACGTACACCATAAACCTCGGAATTTAAATTTGTGGATCATGCCTTGCCTTCCTAATATTCTAATAGTTCCATATTCTCCCAGCTAACTGCATTTATGTGTAACAAATTTATAGTGCAAGAATTATTCTTTAAGATGAAGTTCTTGCTCCCTTTGCCTAGAGCCAGCACCCGACTAGAAGAAAATGATATTCCAGTATGGCAATTCTGTATTTAAGGAGAGTATGAAATAAAGAGAAAAAGGAATACTGAGAAATATGTACCACCCCCTCAAAAAATTTTATATTCAACACAAAGAAAGCAAGACAGAGAACAAAGAGCTAGATAAAAGAAAGCAATCTGTTTGGGGCTAAGCCAAATAAATTTAAATAGTTTTAGAAATAAATTGGTGGAGTAATTCGAATCATGGGCAGGTGCTATGAATGTAATTTAGTAAATGCTCGGGAACCTGCCAAGGAAGAGAAAAATGTGTTGCTTTTGAGATCATTTCCCAGCAGCTTCATAAAAGAAAACTGATTACAGGAATTTAATAAGTAAAACAGAGCCAGAACTATAGTAATCAAATGAGTTTTTAATTACATTTCATGCAGAAAAAAATTCCAATTTGTGCTCCTGGGATTAAAAAAAAAAGTTTAGAGAAATGCTTTTGTAGCAGGAAAATAACATAAACACTAATTTCCATAGGAATTATAGTGGTCGGTTTAATTAAAAGGCTTGATCAGAGCAAAGAGGACGCAGTGCCAAACTATACTGAAAACCATGGCACGCGTCGCCCCCTCTCACACTATTGTCGAAATAAAAACTCTGCACTGAGCAGAAAACAGGCACCTGCATTTTGCTCGTGATGTAAAGGGGATTTTGATTACTGCCTGAATTATTACGCTGCTGTGATTTATTATCATATGGAATAACGAATACATCCAATTTCAAATTAGACGTCATTGCTTGGTGTGATAAATATCACGCTAATATGCTCTGTTTGGGGGATGTGAATGTGAAGGGGCACCACCTAGGCCAGGGTGGAGTGCTCACTGGTCAGCAGGCTCCCTGATTATTTCTGGACTTCCAGCCCCCACTTAACCTACATCTAGTTGCATCACACTTGTATCTCTGAAACTCCCCAGAGCGGAATGTTATTTAGGCAATGCTTCAGGCCTTCCTAACACACTGCAGTCGTGATCAGGGTATTCCATCCTCAACAGAAACAACTCTTCTTCCTATTGGCGGACTTCGCTCTGGAGCACCTGCCAACCGCCTGTCAGGCTTGAAGGCTTTTCAGGAGGTGTCCTACAATGGCGGTGGTTTAGTCACATGGTCACATTTTGTCTCCCTTGTGATGAATGGGACGCACCTGCAGGGCGTCTCCACGGGACTAGGGCTATAATCTGTGGCCACAGAACGCTGACCAAGGCTTTTCCAGGGGCTAAGCCCTCACAGATCCATGATCCTTGTTTTATTCATTGCTTTGTCCCAGTAGAGCGGTGATCCAAGATTTGTGAGGCTGGAAGTTTGTACTGTTTGGGAATAGGGGACCATTTTTTTTTTTTTTTAATGATACAAAATTAAGTGCAAAACAGATATATAGAAGGGT
This sequence comes from Cervus canadensis, assembly GCF_019320065.1. NCBI lineage: Eukaryota > Metazoa > Chordata > Mammalia > Artiodactyla > Cervidae > Cervus > Cervus canadensis. Next base: position 56,625,166 of record NC_057400.1, on the reverse strand, counting down.
CTCCTGCAAGTGAGCAGGCTGGATCCTGACCTTTCTTAGCCTTGGGGGTCGGTCAGCCTCTGGCCACACCCTACATTTTCTCTCCCTCATTTCTTCCCCACCCCTCCATCTGTCCCTCTCTTCCACACCCCTTTTTCTTTTCTCTCGTGTCTATTTCCATGCATGTTCTCATGGTGATCTGTACATTGAGCACAATTCCCTGATCCTGCGCTTTAAAAAATGAGCTCCTCTCATTTCAGGACTTTACCTGGCCTTTCTCATTCAGGTGAATCCACCCAGAATCATCTATGGTGGAGCAAATGGTAGGTTTATTTTTGTAAAAATTTCAGTTCCTGGTCTATTGAGATCCAGAGCCCTCCTTAGCAGGCAAAGATACACATATTAGTAGACATGTGTGAGCTGAATATTTTGTTTCCTATTGATGTGAATTTAAAACAGGATCATAATCACATCGGCTGGCGCCCCCTAGAGCAGTACACAGACATCTGTCTTATTTTTTCGTTTTCTCTATAAGTTCTATTAATACAACACAGTGATGTTAAGTGCATATTTGCTTCTTGTAAATAGGTCATGTTTACCAAAATAATCATCATTTTCATTGCTTACAGCCCATTTCCATTCTCCTCACAAGTGAAAGCTAGAAAATCAAGGCCATGATTGGTTCATCTCTCCCCCCACCCGCTTTTGTTTTCTTGTAGGCACTGGTGAAGGTCAATGTGAAACTGAAGCCGATGTTGGATTCCGTGGCCACCAACAGAAGTAAGTGGGAAGAGCTGCACCAGAAAAGGCTGCCCGTCTCCTCGACTGCCTCCGCCCGCTCTGCCAAGGTCACAGAGACCAGGGATGACAGAAACTAACCCTCCAGGCCAGCCGCTGCTGCAAAATGACTGCGCCCCCAAGAGTCGGCTTCCATCCCGCACACCATTCTTTGGTTCCTTTAGGCTCAAACAGACATACAACCTCAGGGATGTGCTGAGAAGCATGCCTGGATGTTCACCCTGCAGCGTGGTGTCAGCACAAAGGACAGAGGAGGAAGGTGGGGGCAGCAGGCAGACTCCAGGACCCTCACCTTTCCCCGATGAGCACGGAGATTCTGGGCTGAGAAGCTTCTGGGCAGAGGGCAGCCGTGGGGCCAGGACTGAGGATGGCTGGCCCTGCTCCCTCGGAGCTAAGGGGACACTGAACAGTGAAGGCGTCATTAGCGCTGCTTCATTTTGTATATGGCTATTCTGTTTGTTACAAGCCAAACAATGCCTGCCTCTGCTTCCTCTCCCAAGCTCCCTTTTGTGCCAGACTGTCCCTAGAATCCCAATTTGTATTCTGTGGAGATATCTTATTTTTAATCCTAAAGCTTCTTAATGATAGATCAGAGCCTTCAGAATTGCCTACCTAAAAGAGACACCTATATTATCCTTACAAAAACCAGCCACTCCCAGTTTTCCCTAAAAAGGTCCATAGTAGGAAGACAGCAAATGTGTTTGTCTGATTGGTGTTTACACATGATTCGTAACACTGCATTGGGATTGTGGTCCCCTTTTTTAGTTTTTAGATTCAACCTTCAATGTAGATCAAGTCTTCTCCTAGCAGGAATGGATTGGTAGACTTTTATTGAAGTCTGGATGAAAGAAAATCTATAGGTGGATTTACCATGAGTGACACAAGAACATTCAGAACTATTTCCAACAGTGAGACATTTCACAGGACACAGCAGAGCCATGGAGAATGATCACTGACAACCTTTATATATATTAGAGTTCTCCTAGTGATGAGTTTCAGTATAAAGTCTAAGGTTACTGCCAGTGCCAACTGAAAGCCAAATGGAGAGTGCCCCAATTTTGGATTTTTCCTTAAGTGTAAAATATAATGCTTGAAAGATTAAGAAATAACAGTCTGGGCAGTGAACAAATATCCTACAGAAATCCAGATTTATAAAAGGTAAGAATGTGTGCATGCTAAGTTGCTTCAGTCATGACCGACTCTTTGCAACCTTATGGACTATAGCCCACCAGGCTCCTCTGTCCATGGGATTCTCCAGGTAAGAATAGTGGAGTGGTTGCCATGCCCTCCTCCAGGGGATTTTCCCAACCCAGGGATCGAACTCGGGTCTCTTATGTCTCCTGCACTGGCAGGAGGGTTATTTACTACTTGCACCACTTGGGAAGCCCATAGAGAAGAATAAGCTATGTTAAACAGATGCAGAGATTAGAAAGCCGAGAGACTGAGGACATGGTATGCCCTATCCAAAGTCCCCACTGTGGGACTTTCCTGGTGATCTAGTAGTTAAGAATCTTCCATCACAAAGGAACTAAGAGTCTGCATGCCGTGAGGTGCAACCAAAAAAAAAAAAAAAAAGAGAGAGAGAGAGAAACAAAACAATGCTGGGCTAGAAGCTAGACTTGTACCCTAGCTCTGGCACTATTCACTGGATGGCTTTAGACAAATCACTTAACTTCTTCCTTTTTCCTCATTTGTCAAATGAGATTACACTAAGAAATTATTTTCAAACATAACTTAACCTTAGAACTCTTCATTCAAGTAAATCTTACAAAGTATCCCCAAGACATAAAACATCTAAAAGTCCAAGTCCTCTGTTTGAAGCTGGGTTGGGGGAGCCCTATGAAGCCTCATCTCTTTGATTACATACCTAGCAGCCCATAAAGGGCCTCTGAGGAATTTGAAAATCTCTGGACCAGATAAACCTTGCAGTCCATTCCAGTTCCAAAAAAAATCTAAATTTAAAACCACTTCTATTCTTATTGTTGATGGTCAGTGTCAGTTATTAACTTTACTCAGAGAAAGAGGGGCCAAGTTCCACCAAGGACATTGTTTTCCTGGTACATAGTAGACATTGGGGAAATGTTTAAAGAATGGGTAAATTAAGGAACCAAAACAGAAGTAAGGGAAGAGCAAGGTAACCATGAGGAAGAAGAAAGATTCTACATGACCAGAAATGGAGGAAAAGAAAATTATAAACCAGGCAAATGGGGGAAGAGGAGGAGGAGGAGGAGGGGAACCAAAAGAAAATGACTAACAAGAATATATAGGGCCCAATGCAGGTGGTAAGAGATGGCCAAAGGGAAGGTGAACATTAATCCAAACACGGAAAAAATGGGACTTGTTATAAAAAAAAAAAAAAATGAAGGTACGTCTTGTCATCAATTGCTTAGAGAAGAGAGATACTTGAGTAGGGAGGGGATTGACAAAAGAGAGAAGGAAGGAGTGGGAACCCTAAAAAATAATGTTCCCAGCTACCCTCTACCACTGTCTCTGTGGGGAAGACTGGAGAAACTCGAGGAGAAAATAAGTGCAGGAAAAATTGCCTCTGCAGAGCAGGTAAGAGGAGGTTGTTCAGATTTATGGATTTTATTAAGCCAGTTTTCTGAATCACTCAGCTATAAAGGAAAATAGCTTCTGCTGGGCTGTCTCCCTCCTTCAGGTGAGGAAGAAAGGGCGGGTGGAAGCAGGGACAGAGCCTGGTTGTGTGTCTGCAGCTAGAAGCACTGCAGGTGTTTCTAGCTGTTGTCACATGTTTGTATCACAAGTGGGAATTGAAAATCAGTCCATGTGAGGCAGAGATGAACCCACATCTGTCATCCTCCCCAACGATAAATAAATAAATAGCCCAGAAAGATGGATGCCAGTGTATCTAGAGCAAAATTTTAAAGCATGTGCTTTATGATAAAACTAGACCCAGGGTCCGATGGAGACTGCAGGCAGCTACATGCATTGTGGCTACCCTGAATGTTGATGCTGCATATTGCTGAGGGGAATGTAATTTATAGCAGAAACCCTCCGGCTCCCACTAAGGTTGAGTTTTCCTCTCATTTTCTTGCCTTTTTATTGGCTTCACTGCACGGTTGCCAATAGCAACATCCACTGGTAGCAAGGGGAGTTCAACACCATTGCAATCTGCCATACAGTGGAGCCCTGACAATGTCAACCATCAATCAAGTGGCTGTTTGTAATTGCCTCCATCTATTTCTCCTGTCTCAAGGTATCTTTCCTATTGTGGGTCAAAATTCAGAAACTGCTGACTAATGCCCAGGTCTGTTCCTCCATGACCATGAAACAGTAGAAAAGGAGGGTAGCAGGCTCCCTGGAGCCAACAACCCAGAAGATTAGAGGTTGAACTTGGGAGTTTGGGGTATTTTAAATCCCTTTTCTAAGTAATGTATAACTTTAGAAGAATTTGAGGTATGTGTGGTTACCCATATAATCTGCTTTCCCAAAACAGAAAAAGAGAAAATTTCCCAGTTGTTATTATTAATATTTATTTCCTATTGGAGGAAGGCATTTAAATGTGAACCTTCTTATAAAACCTCCAACAGACCAAATGTTTGGTTCTCTTGGCATTTATGGTTGAAATGACTTCATCCTACTTTGTCCACGAGATGTATTTTTCTCAGGCAGGCTGTTTATCATTTTATTAGTCAGTACGTGGATAATACATGCACAACCTACAATATAGCTGGCAATCCCGGCCAGAAGGGACAGCTTGGCAGACTGCGAAGGGCACCACCCCAGGGCACAGTGGATGGGGCTCCCCCTGGCCTGGCTTGTTATCTTGGGACCCTCAGGTCTCGGATTTTCCACCTGTAAAATAAAAGCCCTGACTTTTATTCATCCCTACACCAAAGGACCAAGCTGTGTTTAACTTTAAAAAATTATTCCATGTAATTGTCTTATTCACTCTTCTCAAACAAGATAGGGATAAACAGGTCATCTCCTCCCTAAAGACAAAATAAAAAGTTACATACATGGAGTAGATACGAAAACCTTACCACAGATATGTCTGAGCCTGCCTCTAATGATCATAAAAGACATAGTCATCAGTATAATTTTTTAAAAATATACCCTTTTATTCCATAAAGGATAGCTTTAGATTATTTCATAGCATAGATATCCCATAAATGGTAGTCAGTTTAATTTAGAATTTATAAAGTGAGTCAAAAGAAGTTAAAATTGCACATGATTTCTGTTTCTGAAATCTGCAATGTCCACATATTTCCAGGTATTTTATATTTAAATACCCATTGGGTTGGGTTAGAAATAATCGTTAAAATTTTGTTAGTGAAATAACTAGTATTAATGCTACAGGAATTCAGTTGCTTTTTTCATGTATCAAAATGTATCATATTTGATCCACTTCCCTTAGGTCATTAAACAGAATCTGCTCAATTTACTTTGTGGTAGAATTCTTTTAAAATCCATTGCTCCTGCTGACTCAATGAATTACAGAAAGATAAAATACAGTTTCATCTCCATTAATAGTGTGAAAAACTCCTGCCAAGTGGGACAGAAATCTAAGATTAAGGGAAGATTTACATATAAAGAAAAATGTTTTGGCTGGAAAAACAATATTCAAAAAGGATTCATTAAAGCAAAAGAGTAAAACCTAGTTTGGGACCCTAAAAACTATGGCAGCGCCACTGCAGTGAAATTTCATTGTCTGCTTCAGAATAACAGTCTCTGAAACAGTTGTCATGCGCTGTAAAGAACTCCCAAACCTCACATGTATCAGGAAATTTAAAGGTTGAGTCTGGCTATAAGAAGGCCAAAATTTCATAAGTTTCATAAGTGAACAATAATAGAATAAAACATATAGATGGCAGAAGTGATGTGTCTGGGGAATTTCACGTTGAGCACTTGGACTTAACAATGCCTGAGGTCCTGCTTACATGGCTTGTGTATCTTTTCCTCAGCTGGTAATTTGATGTTGTACATCTTTTCTAATTTAATTTTGAATGTGCTTACATATTTAGTCCCTCTCTCAATAGCACTAAAGATAAGTTATTCACCTGTGTAGCACATCTCTACTAATATTGTTGAACGTATACACTGGGACAAAAATATGTTTGTTTTACTAAGTGAATGAAGTATTTGCTGTTAAAAAAAAAAATGTGTTATTTCAGGCCACCATTTATCTTTGTGCTCATTTTCTGTGTATGTGTATTAGAATCTCGATTATTTTTTCTTTAGATTTAGATTAAATCATATTTAGATGAATTTTTTTAAAAACACAAATAGCATTGTATGGAAACAAGAGTTTAGGTGTTGGGGAATCTCATCCTCTTGGGGAAAAATATTTTTGCCATTTTATTTTGATGTACAATCATCTAAAAAAGACCCCCTACTGATTTGCTTCTTAATTATTATTGTTTTACACCAAAGAAGTGAAATATGTCTTCAATTGACTTATCGGACATCACCCCCTTTGTGTATATCTCCCAGGCTGATGTGTCATTATAGGAATACTACATTATAAGACTGCTTGACCATATCACAAGCATCTAATCCATGATTTTGAAACTGCTTTAAGAGAACTAAATATCTTTGTTTTTAACAAAATGCTTAAAGCTTAACTAAACCTCTGAAATACTCTTTATTTCCCTTGAGAAGGATGATTTAAAGGCTGAAAGAGGCAGGCATGCATCCAAAGACCTAGGATTTAAATTCTGACTGTCCATTTATCCCATTAACCTTGTCTTCATCTGTGATGTTTGCTTGTGTAAGAAGATAGTGGGACAGCCCTGTCCACGGAGCATCTTAAAGATGACAAAACGTTCTTAGAATTACTGAAGTTTTTCTGGAGGGATAAGAGTCTGCAGCCCAATGCAGACGACTTCCCTGTGCCTGTTACAGATTGCTCAAATTTGCATGGGCAATTACACAGGGGGATCGCATCAATGCAGGGCCGCCAGCCACTGACGCCGTACAATTACACCGTGGCTTCGGTGCTTAAACTTTAAAATTCTTACACCATTGTGCCTGTTCTATTAGAACAAACTGCAGCAAATGATCCAAAGCAGATTCCAAAGACTGGAGAGGAGGTGCTCCGGGGGAAAGGAAGAGGTGCAGCCTGGCCCCTACTGGCCAGCTTAAGCCGTCACCAGTCCCCGCACGCGACTGAGGCAACCACGGGTTTCTTTGTGCTTTGTAGTCCCTGTTTTTCAGGTGGAGCCAACGGTAAGAATTACCTAATTCACAGTAGGGCTGTGAGGATTAATGAGGGAAGTTAGGCAAAGCAGGACCTGGCCCCGGTACAGAAAGTACTGCATAAACACAGGGGCTTAGAGGAGCTCTTTGTTTGGAAGGTTGATTGATTTCATCAAATGCAAGTATCCACAGTTGTGCCTTCTCTGGTAATTGCATTTATAAACAGCAATGTTATTGTGCTCTTCCTAATAAGTTAATTTCGATAATAACACCATAAGCCCCCAAATAAAAGGTACTTGATTTAAAAAAAAAGGTATATCCAAGAAGGAAATCTAATTAAAATATTAATAAAGCTGGAACCACCAGTGAAAGGAGAATTCATGAGGTTAAATGTCTTACCATCTTGAGCATAAATATTCCCAAGTGTTGATCTGGTACACAATTTTTCCTAAACTCTTAAAAGACTGAATAGATGCTCCGAAAAGTCAATCTATTACCAATTTGACAAAAATGTATTATTTCTGCCCCCTTTGTGGTGGAAGATTTCGAGGGGTGGGAAGGAAGACGTAAGGGGACTAAACAAATAAGGGGGCTGGCCACATCCTGAAGAAAATGGCTTGAGATGAGAGGGACCAGACATAACAACTGGAAAATGGTTTGGCAGAAAGAAATTCTTTCTTTATCAAAGAAATTGTCTGACCCCAGTTACGGTTGTTGAGATGTTCATAAATTACCAACGTTTACCAACAGGAAGTAATTACATTTAGAGGGTAAATAAGAAAGCATACTTTCCAACTAGTTTTAAAAGAGAATTTGATTATACGTAGATTTGATTATACAAATAGATTATACATAAAATAGGATATGGAATTTGGTCATCTCACATTTGACAGGCAGAAATATAAGCATGTTAAGAACCAGACATCATACTTTTAGCTCCTATCCATTGTGCCCAAATGAAATTCTTCTGTGTGGTAAATATGCCTCCCTTTATGCAGCAAAATCCACCCTGAGTCCAACACCATTTTCCTAAAGTCTAATTCCTTTCAACAAGGCACTAAATCTTTTTACTGCAACCACCAAATGTTTTCTTATTGCTAGAAATGGTACAATACACTAACTTTTTGATACATGCTCCAGCTTTCCAAGATTGTCTTGGAAACAAAATGATCCTTTATGACATTTTGTAATATCCCACCCCATTTATTGCTTTCCAGAATTTCTATCATTAATTAAAGGGCCTTCTTTCACCATCCCCCACCCCCCCAAAACCTAATCTATTCCCCAACTGCCTGTCATAGACTAAATAAAAGTCGGTCTATCACAGCAGCAGGCATGGTCATGCCAATTTCACAGTGTGATTTGTGCACTCATTTCATTTTGAAAATGACCCTGCCCTCCATCTGTCTAAGCCGAATGTCCTGCTTTTTTCAAGCCAGGCCTCAGGAGCAGCCGCACATGAAATAAGGAGGAAGAACAGCTTCCCTCTGCCCACTTCAGCAGCCATGCTCACAGACAGGTATCAGCACAAAGAGGGGAACCTCAGCTGATGCCTGTAGGGATGGGAGCAATGTAGGGGAGAGCACAGGCCTTCTATTTTGCTTCCATTCCCAAGAGGCCATTTGAAGGTGAATGCTTTCATGATGCAAATACAACCCTGAAAATCAGACTGATTGATTAAAGATACAAATGACAATTTCCCATTTCTATATTTAATAGCACCTCACCCAAAGTATCAGATCACACAAAAGGATTTTAAAATATTAATATTGAGCCTGAGTTTCCAAGGGACAAGTATAGTCAGGTAGTCATAAAGTTGAAGACCCTCCCCCAGCCACCCACCCCACTCCTGGATTACTGAGCAGCACTAGCAAGCATCCTTCAGCCCAAGTACCTCCCTGGGTTGAAGGCCCTAAAAGGGTGTACCCAGAGATTGAGTTGAAAGAAGCCTCAGAGTACAGTTATAGTGGACCTTATCCATTGCTTTTTCTGGGGATCTTAGGTGGGCCAGAATGCTATTCAACCCATCTGAAATGGGTACACTTTGTCCCTTTCTCAGTATCATGAAGTGGAAGGTTTCTTGTCTGGTCCCACCCAGAAGAACAGAGATCTGTCAGTTTCTCAGCAAGGAAAGCTGAAAGCACAGAAATTCAATTGCTTTGGATATAAGCAATCACAAAAGTCTCCTGCCAGCTATACAAGGTGACCAGGAACTATACCAACCCCATTATTTTCTAACACCTGCTCATAGCTACAATTCAGATATGGAAGTTCAAATGTCTATTGCCCACACCAAGTTGATTGGTTGTTTTAATGGAAGGAAAAAAGACACTACTTTTCCAGCACACAGTGTGGCATCAAACACAGCGCCTTCACAAACTCACCTGTAGGAAATACGTGGACTAGGTTACAGTCAGTATTTCCTCCTGAAACTAGCTGCTGAATATCACGGAACTACTGCTGTGTGCACTTGGGCAAATTATTTGCTCAAAAAACTAAATTTGCTGGGTGGTCTTGAGAAAATTCTTTAAAACTTTCTAGTACACAGATTCTGTATCTGTAATAAAGAGAACACACGGTGGTGATTAAGATTAGAAATAAGGTGCATCAATTGTCTGAGTGCCATACAATATGGTTAGTAGTGGCACTGGAATTTATAAATAGAAAAGATGTTATGGGCAGCAAAAGGACTTGATTGACTCTTTAAGCACACAGGAAAGACATGCTTTTATTTGTACGCTGTTTACTTTGGTACTAGATAGGCCAGTGTAGATCATGGATGATCAATGGAGATGTAGGGGGATCGAGGAAGATTGGTTTCTTACTTGTAGTGAAAGCTGGGGAGCCAAGCCAATAGATGTGGCCAAGATTAAATACTCACATCTACTCAGTAATAACTGTTCTTTGTGGAGGGCGGAGGGAACACCTGGATCTAACATTGAACGTCTTCCAGGACCAGATAATATTCACAAAACCATTTCCCATCGTTAACTTGCGTAAACGACAAAAATAAGAATTATCTTTATCTACTGCATATTACGTCTTAGAAAGTGTGCCCTCAAGGCAGCTTAAAAAGAGAAGCTACTCTAATTCCAAGAGAATTCCGAAGAGAATTCTCCTTCTCATTAAATTATAAAAACTAACCGCGAAACGACACCATGAGTGTATATTGCAAAGCGTATAAGGTTAAAAACGTAAGGGGCTTCTGATAGCAAACCTTTTTTCCCCGAGCCAGAGACAGGTGACACAAAAGGCTGCCAGCAATTTTAATCAACATTAATGGAAGGCAAGTGAAATCTCACTTCCCCACTCCGGAGGGGCCGTCCTGCAGAGACTACGCCTCCCAGCATGCAGCGCTGCACGTCCAGACGCCGGCGCGATAGGACCAGTGCATGCCGGGAAGTAGAGTTTCCGTTTCTGCACTGCCCCGAGGCCTTTCATCTATCTTGCGTGACTCACGACTTCCGCAGCCCGGAGTCCTCGAGGACTAATACAGTACTTTAAAAATTCACTTCAGTGATTCTTTTATATTCCTTACGCAGTTTTCCCATTGCCAAGTAACATCCGGACAAAAGAGTTTTCCGTTTCCGGTTGGCATGTTGCCTTGGTAACTGGGATGCACAGCCGCGGAGGCAGTTATGGCGGGGCTGGGCGGTGAGCCCATCCCCGACGGGGAATTCACCGCGGTTGTGTACCGGCTCATCCGGGATGCCCGGTACGCCGAGGCCGTGCAGCTGCTGGGCGGAGAGCTCCAGCGGAGCCCGAGAAGCCGCGCCGGGCTGTCGCTGCTGGGCTACTGCTACTACCGCCTACAGGAGTTCGCGCAGGCGGCCGAATGCTATGAGCAGCTGGGCCAGCTGCACCCGGAGCTGGAGCAGTACCGCCTGTACCAGGCCCAGGCCCTGTACAAGGCCTGCCTCTACCCAGAGGCCACCCGCGTGTCCTTCCTCCTCCTGGACAACCCCGCCTACCACAACCGGGTCCTCCGTCTCCAAGCCGCGATCAAGTACAGCGAAGGCGACCTGCCCGGGGCCAGAAGCCTGGTGGAGCAGCTACTGAGTGGAGAAGGAGGAGAAGACAGCGGGGGCGAGAACGAGCTGGATGGCCAGGTCAATCTGGGTTGTTTGCTGTACAAGGAGGGACATTATGAAGCCGCGTGTTCCAAGTTCTCTGCGGCCCTGCAGGCGTCGGGCTACCGGCCTGATCTTTCCTACAACCTGGCTTTGGCCTATTTCAGCAGCCGACAGTATGCATCTGCCCTAAAGCATATCGTGGAGATTATTGAACATGGTATCCGGCAGCACCCAGAGCTGGGTGTGGGCATGACCATTGAGGGCATTGATGTTCGAAGTGTTGGCAACACCTTAGTCCTTCACCAGACTGCTTTGGTGGAAGCCTTCAACCTCAAGGCTGCCATAGAATACCAACTGAGAAAGTATGAGGTGGCCCAAGAAACCCTCACTGACATGCCACCAAGGGCAGAGGAAGAGTTAGACCCCGTGACCCTGCACAATCAGGCACTAATGAACATGGATGTCAGGCCCACAGAAGGGTTTGAAAAACTACAATTTTTGCTCCAACAGATCCCCTTTCCTCCAGAGACCTTTGGCAACCTGTTGCTGCTCTATTGTAAATATGAGTATTTTGACCTGGCAGCAGATGTCCTGGCAGAGAATGCCCATTTGACTTACAAGTTCCTCACACCTTATCTCTATGACTTCTTGGATGCCATGATCACTTGCCAGACAGCTCCTGAAGAGGCTTTCGTTAAGCTTGAGGGCCTAGCAGGGATGCTGACTGAACAGCTCAGGAGACTCACCAAACAAGTGCAGGAAGCAAGACACAATAAAGATGATGAAGCTATCAAAAAGGCAGAGAATGAATATGATGAAACCCTTGAGAAGTACATTCCTGTGTTGATGGCCCAGGCCAAAATATACTGGAACCTTGAAAATTACCCAATGGTAGAAAAGATCTTCCGCAAATCTGTGGAATTCTGTAATGACCACGATGTGTGGAAGCTGAATGTGGCTCATGTTCTGTTCATGCAGGAAAACAAATACAAAGAAGCCATAGGTTTTTATGAGCCAATAGTCAAGAAGAATTATGACAACATCCTGAAAGTCAGTGCTATTGTGCTGGCCAACCTGTGTGTTTCATATATTATGACAAGTCAGAATGAAGAAGCTGAGGAGTTGATGAGGAAGATTGAAAAGGAGGAAGAACAGCTCTCTTATGATGACCCAGATAAGAAAATCTACCATTTCTGCATTGTGAATTTGGTGATAGGGACACTTTACTGTGCCAAAGGAAATTATGACTTTGGTATTTCCCGGGTTATCAAAAGCTTGGAACCTTATAATAAAAAACTAGGAACTGATACGTGGTATTATGCCAAAAGATGCTTCCTGTCATTATTAGAAAACATGTCAAAACACATGATTGTACCTCGTGACAGTGTCATTCAAGAATGTGTTCAGTTCCTAGAACACTGCGAACTTTACGGGAGGAACATACCTGCTGTTATTGAGCAACCCCTGGAACAAGAAAGAATGCATACTGGAAAGAATACAGTCACATATGAATCCAGAGAGTTAAAAGCTTTGATTTATGAGATTATAGACTGGAATATGTAGTAGTGTCTAATGATGGCTTTTATCAAAATGGCTCTGTTAACTTTATATATTTGCAACTCTTTTATCTTTGTCCTTTGGCGTCTTCACATTTGTTATACATTGAAATTTGTACACTTGAAAATTATAATGAAAATAATTTAGGTGTATCTTTTGAGAAACATCACAAAAGGATTATAATAAAAAGAACTTGAGCCCTAGAAAGATTTATGAAAAATTCAAAAGTGAATGGGGAAATGTGTCTAATAGTATTTGTAATGCCTACATCTCCTCTCCTTTGTATCTTTTGTGTTTTGCTATACTCTGAAAAAGTCCTGCATGAGAAGATTATATCCTCCAGGGACCAAGCACTGTTAAGTCCAGATCTCAGTTAATATATAGGACACCTGGAGATTAATAATAATCTTAAAGATTTCATGTTATACTCCAACAATTTATCTTTGAGTAACATTAATGTGTAATGCATATGTTTTGCATAGATTTTAGTATGTCTTGGCAGAATTTTCCAATACAATGGTAATGCTTTAACAAAAATTCTTTATATTCCAAACTTTTTTTTAACCTGCAAGATTTAGTAGGAAATTATACCATAACAAAACTATGGTGCTGTGGTGTGGAGACAATAAACAACTGACAGATTTTCATGGTTCTCTTTTGTCCATTTGTTAATAATTTGAATATAAGTGTTACTCTTTTCTTTAACTGATTAATAACACTTATTAATAAAGTTCTAAGATACCCTTAAAACTTGGTTTTTAATTCTTGTTTCTACTTAGGACACATTGATACTGGACTTTGTTTTTATGTTGTAACATCTTGGAAAAAGAAAAATATTATACACTATTCCAATCACCCCATCAAAGTCTTCTACTCATACCATAAAATGCTAGCAATGGATTCTGAAACCTTATGACATTTAATTTTCTACAAGCTACAAGAGCTTTATTATTTCTTTCCTCTACCCCCTATACCTTTGTTCTTCATAAAAGTGACTGTCATGGCCACTTAACCTTGTTTAGAAAAGTCAACAACATTAGGTTGAACCATATGAAATTGCTGATTTATTTAAAAGTTTTCAACCTACAAAAACAGTAGCTCCCATGGTTCAACCTAATAGCTCTCAATGAACAGTAGGAATTCCTACTATAATAATGGTTTTTTTTTTTTCTTCAGGGAGGAAAAAAAATAATGGCACCCAAATGAAGCATGCTGAGAATAATTGTGTAGCGTAATATCTTTGGGTACTGAAATTCTATATCTGTCTGAGAGTTTGGCTTATTGTGAATTCTGCATGGGCTTGAAATTATATTTAGTCTGTTATCTGAGCTAATACCATTTATCTAGCTGATGGTTATGGCCCCATATTTGGAAGGAAATTCTAAAGGGATTATTAAATGAGTTTATATGTTGGACACTGGAGAAAATTTTCCATTTCCTTACAAAGTACAGATAACATGCAGTGTCCTTGCTCAAGGAAGTGACTCCTTTCCAAACCTACTAGTTCCAAATAAACTTCTGAAGCATGTTAAGTACATGTTTTGCAGTTTCAGTTTTCCTGTTGGCATGTTAACTTGGACAAATGATGTGCATAACTGCTGTTACTGAACTATTCCTAAAAGAAGAACATGAATATTGGAAAGAACACAGGCACATACGAATCCAGACAGAAGCTTTGAGTCACAAGATTACGGCTCCCCAGTGGAAAATTCTTAAAGAGATGGGAATACCAGACCACCTGACCTGCCTCCTGAGAAACCTGTATGCAGGTCAAAAGCAACAGTTAGAACCAGATGTGGGACAATGGACTGGTTCAAAATTGGGAAAGGAGTACGTCAAGGCTGTATATTGTCACCCTGCTTATTTAACTTATATACAGAGTACATCATGTGAAATGATGGACTGGATGAAGCGCAAGCTGGAATCAAGACTGCTTGGAGAAATATCAATAATCTCAGATATGCAGATGACACCATACTTATGGCAGAAAGTGAAGAGGAACTAAAGGGCCTCTTGATAAAGGTGAAAGAGGAGAGAGAAGAAGCTGGCTTAAAACTCAACATTCAAATACTAAGTCAAATACTAAGATCATGGCGTCTGGTCCCATCACTTCATGGCAAATAGATGGGGAAACAATGGAAACAATGATAGACTATATTTTCTTGGGCTCCAAAATCACTGCAGGTGGTGACTGCAACCATGAAATTAAAAGACGCTTGCTCCTTGGAAGAAAAGCTATAACAAACCGGAACATTGTATTAAACAGCAGAGACATTTACTTTGTCAACAAGGGTCCATATAGTCAAAGCTATGGTTTTTCCAGTAGTCATGTACGGATGTGAGAGTTGGACCATAAAGAAGGCTGAGTGCTGAAGAATTGATGCTTTTGCACTGTGGTGTTGGAGAAGAATCTAAGAGTCCCTTGGACTTTAAGGAGATCAAACCAGTCAATCCTAAAGGAAGTCATTCCTAAATATTCACTGGAAGGACTGATGCTGAAGCTAAAACTTCAATACTTTGGCCATCTGACTCATTGGAAAAGACCCTGATTCTGGAAACGATTGAAGGCAGGAGGAGAAGGGGATGACAGAGGATGAGATGGTTGGATGGCATCACGAACCTGATGGACATGATTTTGAGCAAGCTCCGGGAATTGGTGAAGGACAGGGAAGTCTGGTGTACTGCAGTCCATGGGGTCCCAAAGAGTCAGATACGACTGAGTAACTGAACTGAACTGAACATACTAGTAAGAATCATTCACATCTGTGATTCTAAGTGTACAAAGTTCAAATATAACGACTGCAAAGTTGTTGGGAAAGATTGAAGGCAGAAGTGGGAACGACAGGACGAGATGGTTGGATGGCATTACCAACTCCCTGGACATGTTTGAGCAAGCTCCGGGAGTTGGTGAAGGACAGGGAAGCCTGGCATGCTGCAGTCCATGGGGTCAGAAAGAGTCGGACATGACTGAGCAACTGAACAACAACAACAACGTGAGATTATAGGTTGGATTGTGTAGTAATGCCTGATAATGGCTTCTATTTAATTCTTCATTAGCCCCATTTCACAAATTTTTTAAATCTATATTTATCCTTGACAACTTTTTTGCTGTTCACTCAGTCGTGTCCAACCCCATGGACTGCAGCAGGCCAGGCTTCCCTGTCCTTCACCAACTCCCAGAGCTTGCTCAGACTCAAGTGCATTGAGTCGGTAATGCCATCCAACCATCTCTTCCTCTGCTGTTCCCTTCTTCTCCTGCCTTCAATCTTTCCCAACAACTTTGCAGTTGTTATATTTGAACTTGGTACACTTAGAATTATAATAACAAATATTATTTGATGGACTTTTCCATCTTATTAAGAGTAGGGAGGACTTCCCTGGTGTTACAGTGGATAAGAATCCACCTGCCAATGCAGAGGATATGAGTTCAATCCCTGGTTCAGGAAGCTTCCACATGCTGTGGAGTAATGAAGCCTGTGTGCCACAACTACTGAACCTGTGTGCCTAGAGCCATCCTCTGCAACAAGAGAAGCCACCATAAGGAGAAGCCCACACACCGCAACTGGAGAGTAGCCCCTGCTCACTACAACTACAAAAAGCCTGCATGCAACAATGAAGATCCAGCACAACAAAATTAATTTTTTTAAAAAAGGGAACATGCAGTATAAGCTAAATCACTTTTGCATTCTCTCTGCCAATAATAGTCACCAGGTATTGGCCTCAAGCAACAGTTGCTAGAGTGACATCTTTGTATAAGCAAGTAACCATAAAGAGCAATTTCTTTTCTACTTTAGGCTATAGAAAGGGCTGTGGCATGAGCCAAAGAACTGTTAACAGTGGGTGTGTTTGCTGTGACCAGTATATAATGGTCCATGGCTGGACCATTTCTTTTGGCAGTGCAATGTGGCATGCAGGACCTTAGCTCCCCAGCCCAGGGATCAAACCCAAGCCCCCTGCAGTGGAAGTGCAGAATCTTAACCACTAGACCACCAGGGAAGTCCCTGGACAATTTCTTAATCAGCAAATAAATATAGGTTCATTGTGCTATCTCAGGATAGACTGTGCTGTCCAATAAGACCAATTCTTATTAAAACTTAATGCCTTCACTCTATTTTTTTAGTCCTTCAACTTTGTGGATCTCAGCAATGTTGAGTTTGGACCCTGGGCTAAGTTCTTTGAGAAGTACAAGTACTAAATGAATAAGAACTGTTTTTTTCAGGTATGAAGTTTGGTTCATGACTTCATTTTTCTTCCATAATTTGGTTGCTTGATTGGTCTTAAGTTTTATAATCAAAATTCCCCTTCACATTCCATTTTTTATTTTTTAGAATCGATTGTGCCTCCTTGTGAATACTAACAAATATCAAGTAGAGACTATAATGAGTTCAAGGTAGGAGGAAATGAGCACTAAGTGATAATGAAAAGACTAAGGTATTGAGTTTCAGACTTTCCCCAGTCAAGTTGTAGGCCTTAAGAAACTCACTTACCCCTTGAGGTCCCAGTCATTTGAACTACTAGATGCTCTTCACAGTTACTTGTGGCTACAACATCTGCTTCTGTATAAGTCATACAGAAGAAAGCTGCCTCCTTTTATGACCTGAATATATAGTAATAAACAAGTCACTCAGGAAACACAGTATATATTTGTATTAACAAATGTTTTCTGGTATTTTTACTTATGACAGTAAACATTAACCCCTCAGGTAAATGTTGTTGTTATCTCATTGGATGCATTAACATTTTGACAACTACTAAGAAATTTGGATTTTTATCTTTTGTTCACTTGGAGATTTGCTTATAGCTCTAGCTATGAAAATGTATTATAAGGCAATCCTCGTTCTCTGCCATGGTTGTGCGTAAATTAAGAATTTTGTAAATATTTATAAATTACTTCTCAATTTCTCTATTTATCTACTGATGTCTATTTATTGGAGAAGGGGATATGTGCTTTTAATTATTCCCTAAGATGATATACCAAAAATGGTATATACTTCTGGAGTTTTATTAACACGTTATTATAGTATGTATTTTTAAAATCAGTTATTCTTGAAATAATTAGAGTCTCTCATGCCCCTGAAGTGAGGCCTCCAGCTGCCAGTCTGCCAGAAATTTGGAAAGAAAGGAACATTGAAGTGAAGACGAAACAGAGCTTTAGCTATGTGATTTACTTTATGGCCCACCTTGGATCCCCTTCATGTCCAAATCTCGGTAGTTAATCAAATGTCTGCTGCCATTAACGGAACAGCAGTAATGGATAACAGAGTGGAAGTAACAGATGCCAGAGCTACTTCTGTAACTAACTCACTCAGTCATCAGTCCTCACACCCTTGTGTTAATACAAGGAGGAGAGGTCATGCAGACTTTCAAAAGGACAAAGCCACAATGAACAGGAAGAGAATTTCCAGTTTATAAAGCTTTCTTTTGGAGCCGTTTCTTTTTTTGCATTCAAAGGGTCTATTTAGGAGGTAGTAGTGTTTATTGCTATAAAATGTACCACAAGACAAGAAATGAAAAATATCTCTCCCTTACCACACACCCCCATTTCTTTTTCTTTTATATCCTTTATTTTCTGCCTTTTGTCAATTATAAAAGGGAGTAATTTTCTGATGGCTGGTGGTTGAAACCATAAGCAGGTATTAAACATGCATACCAACGTTTTAGCAATGTGTCAGGTAACCTAGCACTATGATTATCACGATGACTTTAGAACAATTTAACCATGCATTTTTGCAAATTGAAATAACACATCAATAAAAAGTGATTCTTAAATTAGTAAAGCCAGTGGAAAATTTTTAAAGGAATCACTAAAAACACTGGCTCTGTATAATTTGTAGAATAGTGAGCTTTGTTTGTATACTTGCAGGAACTCCTATACGTTTTTTAAAAACTTTCTTTGATCTCAATAGAATAACAGTGACTGATGAAGATGTACAATACTGTTATTACTTAAAATGTTCCATGACATTGGGGATTAATTTGACTCTTGAGTCTAGAGCATACTTGCTTTGCTGTATCATAATCATTTTATATTGAAAAACAGAGCTGGGGATTAGCCATAAGGTAATTAATTCATTAGTTATAGTGCAGTCTTTTTAAAAATTTTGTTTTGTATTAGGCATAATGTCTTCTTTTAAAATATTATCTTGGCTGGAGACTGTATGGGGGCAGTTTGAGGTGATTACTTTGTACTCGAATCCCCCTATTAATTGAGGTTCTTTTGGGTGTTTAAATCAACTCTCTTGGATTTGGGCCAGGTTTGATCTATCACATACTGGACTCTTGTCTACAGCAAAATATGTACATATTACAAAATGAATTGCCTTCATAGAGAAAAACTATTAGAAAGTAGAATTCTATGCATATTTCTAGTATGAAAAATGAGCATTTGTTAAAGTAGGGTCAGTCAATAACTTGACTGTGAATGTTATTCGGTGAACATGTACATTAAGTCCAAGTCCTAGCTCAAAAGTGCAATTTGCACATATTTGTGAAATTAAACATCATTTATCAATGACTGGGTACCCCAACTAGTAACTGGCTAAAAACTAGAAAATGGCTAAACTATAAAATGGCTAAAACTGTACTGTGCTATCAGGACCCAAGCAATCTGTGTGAGCAAGCATTTGTTGTTATTATTTTATTTCCAATTATTTTAGTACAAGAGGCAAATGCCTGAGATAAAAGACATATGATGAAAGGTTTCACCAGCACTCATGGCAGTTGCTCTAAAAAGTTTGTCCACAGAGTATCCAAAGACTCTTGAGGATCCTGTAAACTCTCCAGGAAATTACTGGCTGGTCAGTATTTCTGTCTCTGCTATACATGGTGAGAGCCTATTCTGTGAAGAGTCAACCTCTTGGTCTCAGCTATTCCAAATTTGCCAAAATCATCTCCTATAATTTATGTAGTTCATATACCAGAAAGAAGAATATACACTTTGGAGACTAGAAGACTTTTAAATTCATCTTTAAGTCAGGAAGTACAATATATATATCACAAGAGATGGTTACATCCTAATATTATAAAGTAAAATTGGGACTTCCTGGTGGTCCAGTGGCTAAGACACTGAGCTCCCAATGCAGGGGGCCCAGGTTTGATCCCTGGTCAAGGAACTAGATCCCACATTCTGCAACTATGAGTTTGCATGCTACTACTAAGGATTCTGCATGCTGCAACTAAAAGAGATCCACATGCTGCAACTAAGACCTGGTGCAGACAAGTAAATAGTTTGTTTTTAAAGTTTCAAGAATCAAATCATAACAGGAACAAGTGGGAACTAATCAAAGATAGATGTGTTTCTATAGTAAAGGAAACCATAAACAAATGAAAAGACAACCAATGAAATGGGAGAAAATATTTGCAAATGACGTGACCTATAAGGGCTTAATTTCCAAAATATGCAAACAGCTCATACAACAACAAAAAAAACAGACAACCCAATCAAAACATGGGCAGAAGAAATAAGTAGACATTTCTCCAAAGAAGACAACATACAGACAGCCAGGAGGCACATGAAAAAATGCTCAACATCATTAATTATTATGGGAATGCAGATCAAACTAAAATATCTGAGGCTCACAGATATTACTAGGACTTGTCCAAGAACAAATAGAGGCCATACCAGGATCAGAATACAGAGCTTCTGGCTCAACTCCTGCCCTCTTTCCACTCGACCTCATTCCATTTCTTAGGTATTATTTTTCCCCAAAATTATTCTTACTCTATCAATGTTAAGCATTCCTTTTTCCACAGCCATGACTTTTACTACATCCCTTGTTGCTGATTATTTAATATGATATTTACTATTTATAATATCTTATAAATGGTTTTGATTGGCTTTTAGTTGAGTTCAGTTCAGTCGCTCAGTTGATTCTGACTCTTTGCGACCCCATGAACTACAGCACGCCAGGCCTCCCTGTCCATCACCAACTCCCGGAGTTTACCCAAACTCACGTCCATTGAGTTGGTGATGCCATCCAACCGTCTCATTCCTCTGTCATCCCCTTCTTCTCCCGCCTTCAATCTTTCCCAGCATCAGGGTCCTTTCAAATGAGTCAGCTCTTCACATCAGGTGGCCAAAGTATTGGAGCTTCAGCTTCAACATCAGTCCTTCCAAGGAACACTCAGGATTGATCTCCTTTAGGATGGACTGGTTGGATCTCCTTGCAGTCCAAGGGACTCTCAAGAGTCTTCTCCAACACCACAGTTCAAAAGCATCAATTCTTCAGCGCTCAGCTTCCTTTATAGTCCAACTCTCACATCTATACATGACTACTGGAAAAACCATAGCCTTGACTAGACGGATCTTTGTAAGTAATGTCTCTGCTTTTTAATATGCTGTCTAGGTTGGTCATAACTTTCCTTCCAAGGAGTAAGCATCTTTTCATTTCATGGCTGCAATCACCATCTGCAGTGATTTTGGAGCCCCCCAAAATAAAGTCAGCCACTGTTTCCACTGTTTCCCCATCTATTTGCCATGAAGTGAAGGGCCCGGATGCCATGATCTTAGTTTTCTGAATGTTGAGCTTTAAGCCAACTTTTTCACTCTCCTCTTTCACTTTCATCAAGAGGCTCTTTAGTTCTTCTTCACTTTCTGCCATAAGGGTGGTGTCATCTGCATATCTGAGATTATTGATATTTCTCCCGGCAATCTTGATTCCAGCTTGTGCTTCATCCAGCCCAGCGTTTCTCATGATGTATACTGCATATAAGTTAAATAAGCAGGGTGACAATATACAGCCTTGACATACTCCTTTTCCTATTTGGAACCAGTCTGTTGTTCCATGTCCAGTTCTAACTGTTGCTTCCTGACCTGCATACAGGTTTCTCAAGAGGCAGGTCAGGTGGTCTGGCATTCCCATCTCTTTCAGAATTTTCCACAGTTTATTCTGATCCACACAGTCAAAGGCTTTGGTGTAGTCAATAAAGCAGAAATAGATGTTTTTCTGGAACCCTCTTGCTTTTTTGATGATCCAATGGATGTTGGCAATTTGTTCTCTTGTTCCTCTGCTTTTTCTAAAACCAGCTTGAACATCTGCAAGTTCACGGTTCACATATTGCTGAAGCCTGGCTTGGAGAATTTTGAGCATTACTTTACTAGCATGTGAGATGAGTGCAATTGTGCGGTGGTTAAAGCATTCTTTGGTGTTGCTTTTCTTTGGGATTGGAATGAAAACGGACCTTTTCCAGTCCTATGGCCACTGCTGAGTTTTCTAAATTTGCTGACATATTGAGGGCAGCACTTTCACAGCATCATCTTTTAGGATTTGAAATAGCTCAAGTGGAATTCCATCACCTCTACTAGCTTTGTTCGTAGTGATGCTTCCTAAGGCCCACTTGACTTCACATTTCAGGATGTCTGGCTTTAGGTGAGTGATCACACCATCGTGATTATCTGGGTCATGAAGATCTTTTTTGTATAGTTCTTCTGTGTATTCTTGCCACCTCTTCTTAATATCTTCTGCTTCTGTTGGCTTTGGATGCATCTAATTTGTTCTCCTAGTATGGACCACATTCATCTGGTCTTGCTATAAATATGAATTCCTCCAAACTTGACTCAAATCTCATGTGTGCATTTATATATTAACATTCACCTTTTAAAATTCACATTGCAATAAATAAATAAAAAAAATAAAATTCACATTGCAAATGCAACAATATTTAATGACTACAGTGGTTTATAATTCAGTGTCCATTCCCTACTATTCTGTCCCCACTTCCAGAAGTTTGGTCTAAATTTATGATTCTCAAATGCTTAGCTACAAATTAGAATCACCCACAGAGCTTTTAAAACTCTCAGCGCCCCACACTGCATCCTAGGATCTCTGAGGATAGAACACAGGTATCAGTATTTTTCTCAACTTTCAAAATGCAGTTGAGAACCACTCATCTAAGCCCACTGTTGAAATACCCCTTTTCGTGACTAATTTAGAAAAACCCGTGTGAACGAATATTTTCCAAGGCATGGGAAGGGCTGCTGAGAAAGTTTTCTTCATCTCTTAAAAAAAAAAAAAAAAGGATGTAAGAAGGACTCTTTCTCTGTGTATTATAGATCTGAATCTGCGGCCACCATTGTATGACCATCACAGAAACCAATCTAAAGGGTAAAGGTGACTTTGAAGATATCAAAGAAAAAGAAAGAAACTCGAGTCTTTGATGATATCTTTGAGCCACTGTAACAGCTGTTCTAGAGCCTGACTTACTACTGGGTCTCCTATACAATGGAAAATATAACTGATTAAATTTATTTGAGCCAAATTTCTCTGTTACTTGTGTCTAAAAGCATCCAGACCACATTCACCATATTTAGGTCATACATTTTGAGTGTTGTCCAGGAGGTGATGAATTTTTATCCATATTCCCAACACATTAGTCATCCAGTCGTCCTTGAGATCCAGCACCATTCCTTAGGCACCAGTGATTCAGTTGGCCTTTGTAAAGACATTGCCTGCAACCTTGACTTCATTAGTATTAACTGCTCATCCAGACATTTGAAATTGCAGTGGCTACTTATAAGATTTGGTGTGACTTCGTAATCCTGGGTGAGTGTTCACTTATGTAGAAGTAAATGAGAATTGTTTTGCCCTACCCAAATGAACTGCTGTTAAGTCTAAGCCTTGCTCACGGTTTCTTGGCAGAACCACAAAATAAATATCAATGTGTATAGTGACTCATGTGGAAAATAAATTCCTCAATTTTAGAATTTCCTCCACATTTATATAAGACTGTTTCAGTAAAAGCACAGTTATAACAGAAGAGTAAGGATGAAAATGAAAACAACAGTAGTATTTACTCATAAACAGTAAACCTAAGCATTAAAGAGAGGCAACCTCATCTTTTCTCCAGTGAGAAATGCTAACCTATGTACTGCACGATTTCAGCTTTGGCCCTTTCCAGTCATAAATCTAGTTACAGGGAAAACTTCATAAAAAATAAATACTTTAGTTCTTGATAATCCTCCCAGTACTGCATTCCACCTATCTGTCCCACTTGTTCTGAATTGTTGGCTTATGTCAGTTCTCTACAAGCAAGACAAAAGAAATTCAAATTCAAACTGGATGGTCCATATCACATAGGGGGATTGGGACAGTTGATTTACTAATATAATCTCTTTAAACATCTACTGGGAGAGGTTCTAAGACAGAATTTATTGCCTCCTTCTGCCATCTTTGGGCCTACAAAAAGCAAAGTAAAATCCTTCTATGAAATCTGAAACTCCAGTCACTGATTTCCTGGCTGATGTCATTTCAAAGGCGTAGTATATCCCTGTGATGGCTACAGCAGAAATCTGCCTCTCTATGGGGTCTCCATCTGTTTGCCATCAGAAAGACTCTCTTCAGGGAGCCATGGTACATGCAGAGCACCCACTCCTTGCAGGGGTCCTGGAGTCTTGCACTAGTGTTTTTAAAATCAATTGTTGTTAGGATTGAAGATGCTTAAATTTCCCCTTGAATAAGAAAGTATATAGAATCATATTGCTGTAACTTTAGTTTCAATTTATGTTTGGGCTTATCATAGGCTATTTTGTAAAAATTTTCCACATGTGAAACTACTATGTAAATATTACCAAAAGAAAAATTCAGTCACTGACATGCTTTCCTTTGGGAGAAGAGTTTTCTCTGCACTTCTTATTATAAAATGGCTTCAATTTGGAACAACTGTTTCTGAGCTTAAAAATATAAACATTTCTGTCAAAAGGTTATTTATTCACTTTTCATTAAGGGTCAACAGAGATGAAACAATAGGTTAAACAAAGAAAATAGATGATAATGACAAGAGATTTCAAAACCGATCTTTTTCAGATCAGCTTCAATATAGATAATCCACTGTAAATAATGGGGGTTCATCCTGGCACCAAGTTATAACTAACTGGCAACTGAGTATATTCACCCAGCAATAAATGCATAATGAAGCCCTTTATTGCAGAAGAAACAAAGCTTGGATTAATTCCACAGGAATGTTTAATAAAGGAAAAGATTTCATGAAGATCAAACTTTTTCTCATCTCCATTCTCCCCTATAGGTATTACAGCTTTCACAGTGCCTGAACAAAAACAGACTCTCCAGTATATTCTTCAAGGAATCATTTATTAAATGTGTTTTTATACATTGGACTTTCTGTGTTTATGTGCCATTTCCTCAGAGGAGGCTGACTATAAGGATGAAATAGAAATAACATCACTTTTCAATATTCCTCAAGCCTCAATTCCTAGAAAAAGACAAGAATACAAAGGTCTTTTTATTCATTCTGTCAAATCCCAGTTTGTTTCCATACAGTTTCCTGGAGTTCGATATCAAATGAGGCACAGTCCCCAGTGGGCCATAGAGAGGGAAAGTTTCCCTCACCTCACTGGGGAAAAGGAAATGTGAATACTGAACCAAAAGACTGAAAGAATGGAAACGGGATGAAGGAAGACTTCAAGACAGGGGGTAGGGCAGGAGGGAGAGACCAGGTGAAGAGAAGCAATAAACAACTTGCCGTTAATGGAAAAATGAAATTATGGCCACTATATTTACATGATTTAAACGAGATAAATTTACCTCAGTGTTTTGTAAAGCACTTTATATATGAGAGAGTTAAGAGATGAATTTAATTGGCACACAAAAGGAACATTGTTGGGCTTCCTGGTGGCTTAGCGGTAAAGAACCTGCCTGCCAATGCAGGAGACCTGAGTTCAATCCCTGATCCAGGAAGATCCCACATACCTTGGAGTGATTAATCCCATGTGCCACAACAATTAAGCCTGTGTTCTAGAGCTGGGGAGCGGAGCTGCACCCACGTGCCACGATTACTGAAGGCTGAGCGCCCCGAGCCTGTGCTCCGCAACAAGAGCAGCAGGGCAATGAGAAGCCCGCGCACGGCAACCAGAGAGCGGCCCAGCCCCCAGGAGCTAGAGAGAAGCCCGCACAGCAACAAAGACCCACACAGCCAAGATTTAAATTAATAAAAAATGATTTTTTATAAAAAAAATGGTTTACATCAAAAAATCTTTTAAAAAGAACATTGTTTCACAGATACACACACACAACACAGTGAACTTGAAATTTCATGGATTCTATTGCACAGGAAGAGGCTGAAATTTAAAAATGACGTGATTGAAAGAAAAACATTAAGACAGAGTACTTGGCTACGGCAAAAAGCAGGTCAGTGACTTGAATGACTACAGTTTAGAAAACCTTGGTTTAGCAAATGGAGTACAGAATTTCATGTGAGGGTGAGAGAACCGTACTTCCCTGAGCATAAATGGGGTTTGTATCCATTTTTGAGGGGCTTCCCTGATGGCTCAGCAGTAAAGAATCCACCTGTAATGTAGGAGATACAGGCGTGATCCCTAGGTGGGGAAGATTCCCCTGGAGGAAGAAATGGCTACCCACTCCAGTATTCTTGCCTGAAAAAATCCCATGGACAGAGGAGCCTGGCGGGCCACAGTACAGAGTCACAAAGAGTCAGACACGACTGAACACACAACATTTATTTTTGACTCGGTGAGGACTTGTCAAGAGGCTTCTATTTTCAGAAAGCTAACTTCACATTTTAACAGAGATTTTTGCCACCTATATGAACATTTCCTCAGAAGAATGTTGCTAACAATTTTATGAGCAAAGTTTTAAACTTTCTAGATCCATGTTTCCTTCTCTGAAAAGTTGAGATTCTTAAACTAGCCATTTCTTCGTATTTCTTTGCAATTCTAATCTGTTCTGATCCTATGATGTCTTTTCCTCCCATTTCTCACAAACCTAACAAGTTGATTTTTTCGTGGACGGTAGATCCTACCAGTAGAGGGCACCTTATTCTACTTGAGAAGCATTCTGAAAAGTTGAAGGGATGGTTTACTCCACTAGAAAGAGGAAGGCCCATCCACTTGCGTGCTTAACACCCTCTCACTTTTCTCTGAGTTAGTCATTTTAAAACAAGCCCACTAACTTACAGATCAGTCTGGCAGTGAATGTGCTCTCAAAAATCCAGTTTGAGATCCAGTCTTCAGCTTTCCTAAGGATCTGGTGAGCCAGTGTTCAACGCTGAATGTTCTCATTGCTACCATATTTTTCATTATGTGTGTTCTGGGCTGACTAGGCTGGGGTCAGCTTGTGTCCATTTCAAGTTAGATTCAAATCTATCCCAACGCCCTCAAATCACAAATGAAGGATAGACACTCGAAGATCTGATGTCCCACCAAAAGACACTAGTGTGGAAACAGAACTGCTCAGCTTGTATTTTTAAACAGGCACTTACAGCCTGTTTAATCCTGACTGCCCCCTAGGAGCTGTGTGGCAGGTTATTTAATGTCAGGGCCTCAGTTTCCTTTTCTGCAAAATAAAGGCACAGGACCAGTAACCACTAAGATCACTTCAGCTCCATTTTATTAGACTCTCGGTCTCTAAATGATTATTGCTTCCATTTGCAGGCAATTCTAAGACTTCTTGTTTATTGTTCATTCATCTCCTTTAAGTTTATAAATGTGTTTCACCTTTATGAGTATAGAAGGGATTAAAATTCAACTATACCAAGACAAAAACCTGTAACTCCATTATGAATGCACCAATCAAAAATAAAATCCAGGACAATAACAGAATGTGGAAACAGAGTATTAAGGCTGAAAATGGTATTAAGGCTGAGAATTATAAATTGTCTTCTAAAATAATGTCTAGAATCACTGTGTAATGAACATAATTCAAGAGGATAAAAAAGTCAATCTAAAAGATAAAGTGGAGGTTAACAAGTACCAAACCATGACCAGGTAGAGATCTTAGAAGGGGGAATAAAAGCAATCAACAGACCCACATGCACTCGCCCTCAAGTCCCCCACTCCTGGTATACTTCAGCCTTGCAATAAAGCTTCCCATTTTTCAGGATATTAAATTTGAGTTCAGGGAAAGCCAGACATCATGTAATCACAGTTTGGTATTACAGTGTATATTTAATAAAAGCCACAGAACTTGCAAAAAAAAAAAAAAAAAGTCAGAGTCTTTTAAAGAGCTGTGTGTTTGCTAAGGAGGAAGGTGGGAAAGAAATCATGTGTAAAGGAAGCCTTTTCACAGAACCAGGGGAACTCCAGACCAGGCACAGATACTAGCAGATCATGAAAAATGGGAACACCCACCCCCCAAAAAAAGGAAAGTTCTTCTTTGAAGGAAAGGAAGGAAGAGGAACAGGGAGTCAGTCTCCACTACAGAGTAAAGACTCCTTTGTTCAGAATGGATTCTGGGGAGGCGCACCGCCCATCCTCTTACCCCTCTGATATCACTGCTCTGTCAAGAGGACAAAGTTCTTTCTCTGACTACTAGGTAAGATTTAGGCAGCAACGAGTTTTGATGGTGCATCCTACACATTTGGATTAATTCTGCTGGAGACACAGGGCCAGTGCTATGGATGGCTGTACAGCCACATGAGGCTCTACGCGGAGAAGAGTCCCTGTGCTTGCTTTAACCCTCTGCTGTCACTGTTTTGAAATTCTTAATAATTTATAAACAAGGGACTTCACATCTTCATGTTGCACTGGGCTTCGAAAATGAGGTAGCTGCTTTGGGCTGGGCATTTTTGAGGCCATTCATATTATGGCATGTATTTCTTACCTGGTCGTTCTGTGTTTAGTTAGCCTTTTGAACACACTCAGCTGTGGCTTATGGTGAGTTCAAAAGTCTGTCTTCCTAGAGCTCCAGACAGCAGCCTGGGGGCCTTTTCTGTGAAGATGAGTCATTTCTGGCCTTCTAAACTCTGGATCAGAGCCCATGTCTGTTTACATACCATCCAGAATGCTTTTTGTTTCTGCCCCAGATTCTCTTTATACCGTGGCCACACTAAGGAAGCTCTACCCTCTTAGAACCAACATGAAAAGCAGGTGGGTCCTTTTAAAGCACTGCCTGGGACAAAGGTTAGCGTGCACTCCTGCTGCTGGGGGCTCCACCTTGACCTGAATCAGGCCTGCGTGTGGCAAACAACAAATAGGACCCAGTGTTCTACCGCGTCTGGCTTAAAACTCTGTTAACGCTTAACCTGGTCTTCTGCTGATCAGGGTCTGCTTTAAGGCTGAAAGTGGTTCCTTTTTGAGAGCCTAAAATATAACAATTTAACTATAACTGTTTATTTCTACAGCCAAATCCCACAGGCTAAGGCAAGAACCAGCAACTTTCCCACCCTTTGCTGTGCTTTTCACTCAGTCGCGTCTGACTCTTTGCAACCCCATGGACTGTAGCCCATCAGGCTCCTCTGTCCATGAGATTTTTCAGGCAAGAATCTCAGAGTGGGGTGCCATTGCCTACTCCGGGGGATCTTCCCAATCCAGGGATCGAACCCATGTCTCCTGCATTGGCAGGCAAATTCCTTACCACTAGCACCACCAAAAGATACTGGGCCATTATCATGGTCTAATAGAAAAACCACACTGTTTTTGTTCACCATCCAGAGGAACTCTGTGGAAGCAACATTTTGCATCAAATTGCCATCTAGTTTCTAAAACACAGATGACCAAGATAGCCTTAACATTTCCCTCAGTTTGATTAAATTCTGGATAGGTTTCTTCCTGATTCTGGTCCCTGACTTCCCTTTTCCTAATGCATTTTCTTTATAAAACTTTTAAGTTCTTTTTCTACCCCTTCAAGGTATATGTAAATCTTTTTTTCAAATTCCCTTGACAGTTTGACAACCCAGGAATATACTTCTCAAGGACCTGGGAGCTTAAAATATAATCATTAAAGTAGACAGCACCACCATCTTTCAGTTCTGATGGGATAGTTAACAGCCCAATGTCGGTGGGCACCTCACCTCAAGACACAAGACTACCTCTCATTGTAAAGATATGATCATGGCCCAGGATCTTTCTTTCACCCTCAATGTTTTTTGTTTCAGTGGAGCTAATTTCAGACTGAGTTCTGGCATAGCATCACAATATCCTTGAATAGTCTTCCTCGAATGTTTAACTTTATCCAGGGCAATTTTTGCTTTGACGCCAACAATGTAAATACAGTCAAACAAAATGTGTCATGTTCCCATAGACCGCAATTGCTTTACAGACTGAAAAGATCAGGGGCCAAATTGTGTGAAGCAAAGTGCCTCCTGGTTTGTGCATCTCCATCGGCGATTCTGAGAAGGTACATCTGGGTCAAAGCTGACAAGGAAGGACAGATGTCACCTCTCTCCAAAACTGGGACACCATCAGGGAACAAGAAAGGGCTTGCTGGGGTTGGCCTTTTGCTGCCCAATGTACAGCCTCACTGGATATGACAAAGCCTGATAGAACCCTCACTTTGCACCAGGTACTACCCTAAGCACTTTACAAATGATAATCATTTAATTCTTACAATAATCCATGAAGCAGGTTTTATTAACAGAACACCCTCATCTGTTCAGTAAGGCATACCTCTGACACCAGAGAAAGCTTAAGTGAATTTGCTCAAGCTCACATCACTGGGAAGCATACAGCCCTGGCATTTTGGTCCCAGCACCTATGTTTTAACCACTTAATTCTATTGGCAAACTCTACAGCTAGAACCAAAGAGTACAAAATGCCAGGCCCAGTGAGACCTGACCAAGAAACTAGGCACATGTCCGTGAAGTGTCCAAGTGTCTGCCAGAAAGTGAGCCCCTATTTCAGAACTAACGCAACCTATGATGGGCCACCACCACATCCCCATGATGTCTGCTATCCCACAGGGCAGGGCTCCTCTGCATCAGTGTCCCCCCACTTCCTAAGGTCAGAGGGGATTCCTGGATAAAGGCTCTAGTAGATCCTGTCTGTAAATCTGCTTTTGCAATAGGCACAGGAAGGGCCATTCCCGGGGAAAGGCCTGTTGTCCTGCAAAGGGTTGCACAGAGGCGGCAGTGTCTGAGATTAATTGAACGGTATCCAAGTTCTTTCTTCCCTGCAGTTCTGAAGCTCAGAGTGACTCTTGCTGATCTCCGCAGTACATGCTGAAAATGAAACAGCAGCTCTGGCTGCCTTCAAGGGCAAACCAGAGTCCACATTCAGGGCAAGCACAGAGGACCTTTTCTCCTCTCCCCTTGCTCCCTTCCAACCTACATGCCTCCCTTCCTGCTTCAAAATGTTCAGGAGAAGACCTCTGGCAGAAGGAGCTGATGTTTACACAAAGGGAAACAGTACAACTGGCACTTGGACTACACAAAAACCGCATCCCTTCACCGGGTCCCCCTGCATAGCGCCAGGAAGTCTTTGCGCAGCCGGTTCCGGGCGAGGCACCGGCTCACCATTATTCTCTGAACCCTCCTTACTTCAGCGGTGAACAGCGAATCCCAGAATCTGTGCTTTGTTCTCTCCAAGGCCGTTATGAGGCTCAAATGAGATAATGTATGTAAAGCGCTTTGTAAACTGTAAAATGCTCTACAAATGTAAGGGATTATTATAAACCACAATACAGCGATGTTTTATGCTTTTATAAAATTACTGGCTGGAACTGCAGGAAGGGGAATCCCTCTGGTGATTTTTATTTTGCAAACAGGAGGACGTGGGTTTGCCTCTTTGCCAGGAACTGGATTCCTGGCAGCAGCTGTTTATTCCATTTCGCTGGGCGACGCACATATGGCCGCCGCGCGCCTCCCGCGGAGCTGACAATATGTACTACTTTGTTGGAGCACATCAAGGAAAAGCGTCTTTCGCCTCCCCAGCTATTTCTAATTTGCCAAGTCTAACACCTAGGCAATAGAGACTTTCAAGTCGCACTTCACCATGGCAGCATTTGTTTTTTCAGATGAGATTTTTTTTTCCTCCTCCTTAGCAACCAGAAATTTACAGCCAGACACCCCCATAAAAACAGCCTTCCCTGGAGCAGATTAAAAAAAAAAAAAAAACTCGGGATGCTGCTTTTATAAAGCGTTGCCGTAGTTAAAATGAACATGATAGTAATATTTGTCCTGGGACTAAGTCTGGAACAGCTGGAAAGGATTAAGCGACGAACAGGTTCCTTTTTCCGCGTCTCGGCAGCTCAAGGATAGGCGGGGCGCGCCGATGACAAAGCTCAGGTTTTCCGCGACGGTGCTGAGCGGCCTCAGCATCCTGCATCCGTGCCGCAACCTGCGTTGTTTTGAGATCACTGTACGACGAAGAACTACTACTTGCTTGTAAATGTCAAGAGGAATTATGGACATTTGTAGAAAAGCAACTGTTTGACTAATTTCCGGTCCCGTGGAGCAAATACACTACCCTATGTATTCAATATTTAGACCTGTTGCTGACAGCCAGACCGTGGCAAGCTTCAACGTTATAGAATCGTAAATGGAATTAGATAACCCAGAGCGTGGCTCAGACTCCAGAACTTTAAAAAATATTATTAAAACTCCAGGGGGGCAGGAAAAAAAATTGAAGGGAAAGTAAAATATAACAGACTCCCAAAAAGAAAGAAAAGGAATTCTAGACTACATGCTAGAATAAATAAATATTTTAGAACACAAGACATAAAGAAATAGATGGTGATTAATAGCTCAGAAAGATCTTTTTTTCTATTAGATTTGAGCCATGGCAAAAGAAACAACGAAAAGAAAAGAAAAAGATGAACATTTATTGAGAAGATCAGAATAGGCAGTAAGAATTTGCAATTCCAGATAGCAGAAAGCAGTGCATCACCTGGAAGTCTTTGCATTTTAAATTATCTGTTTCTTTTTAATTGACCAGATTAATTATTTCCACCTTGCCACTTGGCAGGTAGGTCATTGTTCGTTTTCACAGCATTAATGAACCCATTCACTTTTTCTCCATGTAATTAAGACTGTGAGTTACAGATCACATTCTTAAATTGACTTAATGTACAGTCAACTCAGTCTTTATTAAGCAAAATATATGACACATCAGGTATTTCTCATTGACAAAATGTTGACTTTCTAGTGAGTTTTCCTCCAATTGTTGTGAGAGTGGTGACTTTATGGTTTTTTGTTTGGGTTTTTTTTTTTTTAATATAAGAAATAAAGACCTATAAAGGTTATAGCATCTAGGGAGGTGTTTCATTCTTAATGTACTTAAAGTCTGGAGACTTAAAAGGCAGTCAATAGATTCAAGTATTTCTATTGCCACCAAAATTCTGACTGAGGTCTTTCACGAGCTATTTGAAAAGAAATAACTTTGTTAAAGTTAGTTAAGTGAAATGTATTGCTCTCTTCTGTTAGTTTTATTTCCAGGCCATTTAGGAAACCCTAGGAACATTAAGAGTTACTCAGTGCATTGAATACAGTAGCAGAACACAGTAGAGAAAGCTTTATTTGTGGTGTCTACAGCCCTCAGGAGACAAGTTTTAATTTAAGCCAACCCAAGCTGTCCCTCCCAAAGCATTCAGTTTCATTCTAGACTTCTGAATCTCAACTTGCTTCCCAGAAAAACTAAATTTAGAACTAAAGGTTAGGCTGTTTTCATCTTTCAGGACTTGAACTGGGATTTGCTCCATAAAAATGAGTCTGGCGGAGCACCTCATCAAAAAGGAAACTGTTGGATAGAGATCTTAATGGTGGTCATCATCCCGCAGGCAAAAGACTAGCAACACAAATTCACCATAGTAATATGAGTTCATTGTTTTTGCATTCTGAAAGCTTATGAGAAATTCTGTTTGCATTGTCTGAATACAATGGGATTGGGATCAAAGATGTAACAACGGACTTTTTTTTCCCAGTTCTTATTCCATTTCTTCATGGAAATGAAATCTTTTAATCACAGGTAATAACCAAGCTCTACTAATCTCCCTGTTAAAAAAAAAAAAAAAAAAAACTACTCAGGTATGTAAGATAACATAATTTCCTAACTTTTTTAATGGAACTTATATTTTGCAATCTTTTGTCTCGCAGTTGTAAAACTTTATGGTTTTCTCCTTTTGTCTACTGAGATTTCAGGTGGTTAACTGCTGTATTTCCTTCCAACCCAAACACAAAAGCAGTAATGATATCCATGTGCTTCAATAAAGGCACGCTGGCCTGTGGTTATGTTTTAAATAAGTGCCTAAATTCACATTCTCACACAGAGTCAGAGTCAGCTGGAATGGCGTTTTATCTTGGTTCCATGTATAGCAGACTGTGGTA
Source organism: Cervus canadensis (assembly GCF_019320065.1). Lineage (NCBI taxonomy): Eukaryota > Metazoa > Chordata > Mammalia > Artiodactyla > Cervidae > Cervus > Cervus canadensis. Next base: position 56,591,591 of record NC_057400.1, on the reverse strand, counting down.
GTGACAAAAAACACACAAAGCCAATTGCAGCATGGCTTAGCATAGCTCTGTCTTTGGCACACAAAGGGATGACTTAAATGTGCTTCACCCCTTGTTGGGGTGGCTTGAAACAGCATGCAGTCTTCATATGAACAGGGCATTTCAAATTCATGTCATAGGCATGTGTGGGAATAGAGGTGATGGGAAAAGAAACATATCAATTTCAGGCACTGGAGTCTTTACACTCTCTGTTGGAGTCCTCTTTGGAGCCTGGACCCAAATGATTTTATGCTGGGTAAGGCTGAAGCCTGGGGCCCTGGAAAGCACAATAATTAAAGGGAAACCTGCTTTCCATTTCCAGGATGCTAACCAAACTAGGGGACCACCTCAACACATTACCAGTTCTGGCTGGCCAGTTTCACCATGGGGACAGTGTCATGCTAAATGATAGCAAGTCTCTCTCTCTGCTCTCTCCTTCAGGAATAGGCTGCCATGGAACAAAAACATCTGTTTGGAGGAAATCTTTGGGCATCATAAAAGCTCCCTGCTCCCTTCTTCAACAGGATTTTACTTCTGTGCTGGCACAAGACGGCTGCCAGACATAGCACTTAGGAAAACCTGCATATTGTAACGGCCAGCTCAGCTGCTCTCACTTCTGGCTTGGCTCTCTGGAGTCACATCTTTAGCAACACCTCCCTCCTCACCTCTCTCCTAGCCTGTCTCCCTCCCAATCCCAGAATATGCTGGAGTCTGGATCAGGACTGAAAGCAGAGAAAATGGGAGCCATGACTAGACTAGGTCTTAAGAATATTGCTCTGTGTAAAATACTGTATAGGCCATTTTAAAATAATAATCATGAGGAATCTATCCAGTAACTGCAGTACTGGCTTTCAGTTTTCTGATGTTTCATGTAAGATGCTATTTTATGTTCAGAAACACTGACATTTTTCTTGGTGTAATAACATTATTTTGGTCATCAGTTAACTGGGCTCTCTCTCCAACACCACTTGTCCCCTACCTCTCTCACCCCATTACTGATACCCTCACCACATGTCCTCCTAGCCCCTCCATACCATGCAGCTTTTCAAACTCTACTGTTCACATCTTCCAATCCAAATTGCCAAGGGCTTAACTGGACTTGGTGGGAGGAGCCAGATCTCCCTACTAGGGACAGGGCAGGGTAAATCCCAAGGGGGCTCATCCATCCTGGTCAGCAGGAGAAAAATCATACTTCTGCAACTGAAATTACTGGCCACATTGAAACACAATGCCTGAGAGCTCCAATTCAAGAAAGCCAAACGTGGTGGAAGGATGATGTCCTACTGAGCCAGTGACCCCAAAGGTGGCAGCTCCAAAGGGGAATGCAGGGTGGAGTGGGGATGGGTACTGAAAGGAAACAGTTAAGCCAGGAGCAGATGGTATTTATATTAGAATGGCAGCATATACTTGTCATTTATATTTCTATGAATTAACATTTTTACTTGATATTTTTCAGTAAGTTAAAAAAAATTATACATGAAATATAGTAAATGTTTGCTTTCACTAAATTTAAACATTTTAAAAATGAATTCTGAACACTTTTTAATAAAATACTTTCCAGGAAGCTATTTACACAAAATAAATTCTCCATCCCCAATCCTTGGTGGTGGTGTTTTGCTTCAGAATTGTGATTGTTTTAGGGAAACTTCCCCTTGCCCCGGGACCCAAGACTATCACATCAGATGCAGTGCTCACATAATTGATCTGCATTATTACAATTAAACCACAGAGTCCAACAGGGCACTTTAGAGCCATTTCTCTCCTGTTATCAATTTCTCTTTCTAAAGGTTCCATTTCAACTGACAATGCCCAGAAAGAAAATTGAGAATCTTGGATCCCCTGAAATAAGGAATTGCATTGCTGATTTATCCGAAAATACCTAATCTTGGTATCTTGATATCTTTGTCTCTTGGCTTCCCCAGTGGCTCAGCAGGTGAAGCATCTGCCTGCCATGCAGGAGACATAGGAGACACAGGTTCAATCCCTAGGTTGGAAAGACCCCCTGGGGAAGGAAATGGCAACCCACTCCAGCATTCCCGCCTGAAGAATTTCACGGACGGAGGAGCCGGGCGGGCTACAGTCCATGGTTGCAAAGAGTCAACACGACTGCGAGACGCAGCACAAGCACCCAACCGGGGCGCTCGGACGGTCTCCCTCTCCCCCTACAGTGCAGCACGGGGAGAGGGGCCAGGCGGGCTTGAGGCTGGGTCTGCTTTGCCACTCACCACCTCCATCACCTTGAGTAAGCTATTTGATCTCTTTGGGTAACAAGCATCTCACCTGGAAAATGGTGATGATGTTATACATTTTTCAGGGCTCATGTGAGGACTGTATAAATCCCAGATCTCCATGTGTGGTATTCATTCCCCAAGTAAATGATAGCTTTTGTTATTATTGACCCAGTAAATTCTTCCTGAACTAAGTTGATAGCCCACAGTACCAAGGAAACTATCATAGTTTCATATACAAGTCTTAGAATCACTGAACCTTCAGCCAAGGCACATAGAGTGTTGAGGATTTTGCTTCAAAAAGAAATGAAATGTTTCCAAAATCTACCTGGAAATAGATGGGCCCATTATTAATCAGGATAGGTTAAGTTTTTTTAGCAGGAAAAAAATTCCCTGCACTTCAGTAGCTTATGACAACTGAAGTTTATTTCTTGCTCAGGCGGGGTCAGCTGCGACAATGCCACACTTTGTCTCCACTTCAGGAGCCAGACTGATGGGACAGCCCTTCTACAGAATATTGACAGCCCCCTGAGACAAGGAGACAGTGAATACTGGGAAGCCACACAATGCCTCTGAAAGCTTCTGCTCACAAGTTGCACATGTGACTTCTGGTTACATTTCATTGGCCAAAGAAAGTCGTATGACCAATTCTGACATCAGTAAGAGGAAGAGTATAATTCTGCCCCAGAATGGTGCAGTAAATATTTTGAACACCATTGCTATCTATCACAGGCCAACTAAACAAAAATATGAAGCTAAAAATCTGGATATTAATGAAAACAAAAAAGGTAAGTTACAGGAAATGAAAGACAAGACATTGGTCAAAGTTGAGGAGCTAAAGAAAACTTGAGGTCTGATCATAATAAGGCCATGCAAGAGTCTAGGTCTCATGACTTACTTGGGATATTTTATAAATGACCTGTACAGAATCTGGCAGGACTGGCTGTCTCTAACTAGGTGCTGTAGTGCTTGAGGTACTTCTAGTAATATGGTTACAGAAAGAGAAAAGTTACTACCATTTGTTAATATTGGGGAGGGGAACTCTTGTCATTTCTTAACAAACAAGAAATGGTTCTCTCTACAAAGAAAGACATCTAAGGTCACATGACTGTGCTCAGCAATTTGGTGATGAACAACAGACTGGTTCCAAATAGGAAAAGGAGTATGTCAAGGCTGTATATTGTCACCCTGCTTATTTAACTTATATGCAGAGTACATCATGAGAAACACTGGGCTGGAAGAAGCACAAGCTGGAATCAAGGCTGCTGGGAGAAATATCAGTAACCTCAGATATGCAGATGACACCACCTTTATGGCAGAAAGTGAAGAAGAACTAAAGAGGCTCTTGATGAAAGTGAAAGGGGAGAGTGAAAAAGTTGGCTTAAAGCTCAACATTTAGAAAACTAGGATCATGGCATCCAGCCCCATCACTTCATGGCAGATAGATGGGAAAACAGTGGAAACAATGGCTGACTTTATTTTTGGGGGCTCCAAAATCACTGCAGATGGTGATTGCAGCCATGAAATTAAAAGACGTTTACTCCTTGGAAGAAAAGTTATGAACAACCTAGACAGCATATTAAAAAGCAAAGACAGTACTTTGCCAACAAAGGTCCATCTAGTCAAGGCTATGGTTTTTCCAGTAGTCATGTATGGATGTGAGAGTTGGACTATAAAGAAAACTGAGCACTGAAGAATTGATGCTTTTGAACTGTGGTGTTGGAGAAGACTCTTGAGAGTCCCTTGGACTGCAAGGAGATCCAACCAGTCCATCCTAAAGGAAATCAGTCCTGAATATTCATTGGAAGGACTGATGTTGAAGCTGAAACTGTAATACTTTGGCTACCTGATGTGAAGAACTGACTTATTGGAAAAGACCTGATGGTGGGAGAGATTGAAAGCAGGAGGAGAAGGGGAATGACACAGGATGAGTTGGATGGCATCACTGACTCAATGGACATGAGTTTGGGTAAACTCCGGGAGCTGGTGATGGATAGGGAGGCCTGGCGTGCTGCGGTCCATGGGGTCACAAGGAGTCGAACTCAGCTGAGCGACTGAACTGAACTGATAATATGGCCCAGAAAGGAGCATGCCACCTGGAATGAGGAAGAAACATTACAGTTGTAATGGGGCCAGTCCCAAGGGGTGGAAGCTCTATGAGCTAGGATATCTTTGACCTCCACCTTCTGTTGGTTACATAATATGCATTATTGACCTCCACATCCACTCATCTGGTGGCCTGGAACAGGACTCCCCTTCTGAGATTCCATGGAAAGGGCCGAAAGGTCCCTTGCCATTTGTTTGAGCCTCACTCAGTCAGCTAACAGCTCTGAGCAGGCTGAATCTCCTCTGTCCACCACTCCTGCCCCTCTGGCAGATCATAAGGCAGATGTTTCCATCTCTGCTTCCACCTCTGCCTGGATTATAGCTGTTCAACCCAGGAACCAGCCTGAATTATTTGTGTCTTCCTCTAAGGTTTTGTCCTTGCCTGGATGTGACTCTGCAGTCTGATACAACCCCACTGAGACCCAACTGAAGGCTTCCCCTGGGTCCTGGAAGGCAACCTGAGTGAGTGGCAAAAGGGCACAGTGGCTCTCAGTTATGACGCTTTGGACTCTCATGCCCAGAAACACTTAACTTAGCTGCATGCTCACTCACAAGGGGGTGGAATATGGTTGAAGGGGATGGGATCTGGTTGCTGCTGCTGCTAAGTCGCTTCAGTCATGTCCGACTGTGTGTGACCCCATAGACAGCAGTCCACCAGGCTCCGCCGTCCTTGGGATTCTCCAGGCAAGAACACTGAAGTGGGTTGCCATTTCCTTCTCCAATGCATGAAAGTGAAAAGTAAAAGTGAAGTCGCTCAGTCATGTCCAACTCTTCACGACCCCATGGACTGCAGCCTACCAGGCTCCTCTGTCCATGGGATTTTCCAGGCAAGAGTACCGGAGTGGGGTGCCCTTGCCTTCTCCGGATCTGGTTGCAGCTGCTCACATAACAGCACCTACTGTTAACTAGAAGTCGTGTAGCAGGCCTGTGCTGACAGGCCCTCACTGGCTTTTTGCCCTCTCCCCATCTGAGAGTGAGGATGATTAATTGGAAACATTCTTGTTAGAAACTCACCCTCGTGCAGTGCCTGGCTATTCCTTTGCATGCATTAATCCCACCTCTGTGTATCCTAGGTCCTTTATGTAACTGAGATAACTGGTTTTGAGGAGGAGGTCTAGAACTGCCCCAAGCAAAGATGAAGCTCACTGAGATGGATGAGTGTGAAATAATTGGATCACATACCAGACCAGGTTCGAAGGTGAAAAATGCCTCTAAGACTAAGTTCAGTGACAGATATGCAGCAATGCCAGCCACGCTTATGCAGTGGGAAATCATAGGAATCCACTACTGTTATTTTTTTAAATGCTTTTCTGCTCAGGACCCTTCTTCCAGAACACACTCATTCTTCTGGAAGGCCACGGGAGTGGGAACATGTAACACAGTTTGGTCTAATCATAGTACTTCATACGCTTGTTTCTAATCCAGCTGTGACTGAACAGAATCTTTCTCCGAGATTTTTAAATAACTTGCTTCTTAGATCAGTGAACTAGGTCTCCACTAGAGGAGGCTAATTAAAGGAGTTTCACTTTATGAGGAGAGAGACTTTGTCTATTTGTCACCACTGTATTCCTTGCTCTTTAATCATTTCTTCCCCACAGTGTCAGCTTTCATGTCCAATCATGTCAGCGTACACAGGTTTCAGCTAACCATGGTTCCAACTCAACCTTAGACCAGCTTTATGTTCCTGGACTGCCTCCATCTCTCCATAGTCTCCAAATCAAATTTCCAGGAGCACAGATCAGATTGACATGACCCATAATTTACCACCAGCTAACTGAATGGCTGGTCTAGGTGAGGTGCCCAGCCCAGGTCCAATCACCCAGGCTGCAGGGGCAGGTCACATGGTATTGCGTTGGGCTATCTTGACAGGAGGACTGTGATCATGGTTATTTTCTTAGAGGATGGGCGGTGGGGGGAGGGGGCACGGTGAGTCAGTGAAGCAGGCACTGGACTGATACACCCTATACAGGTCTGAGGACAGAAAGAAAGAAGAAGTAAGGACCACAGTTTATACTTACTAGCATCCCTAATGCCCATACAGTGCTTTCATATATATTCAATGGATGGATGAAAGAACATATGAGAGAATAAATGAAACTAATGAAGCAGAACAAGTGCTACTCGGAAGACAATTACTCTAACACCAGGACAAGAAGGAATCGGGACACCGCACAGCACCCCCTCCTGAACTGGAGCTGTTCTGGCATGCTCTCATGTTCCCAAACTCCAGACTTCCCCCCTTCACAGGCTGCCCTCTCAGAGGGTAAGCCAGGAAAAACCCTGTCTGCCAGGTGTCTTACCCAGAACCTCCCTCTGGCCCTGAAAATTGCCCCCTGCCAACAACAGGAGTTTGACCCAAGAGGCATCTGGAGAGAGGACTTTATCTGCACTCCCTAATCAATCTCAGGTTTGGCAAGAGTGACCAGGAGTGTCAAAAATCTCTAGGCAAACAGATGCTTCTCCTGAGCGCTCACAACTCACAAAGTTGTCAACTGTGTTAAGGAACAAGAAGCCATAATACTACCTGAGTCCAGTACCCTTGTTAGAGACGTGGAAGGGAAAGCCTTGGGTTTGGACCCCAAAATGGGTAAATTTGATTTCGAGTTTGACTTCGAACAAGTTACTTGATCTCTAAGGCACTCACTTTCTTTGGAAAGAAGGATAATTACATCTACTCTCCCCATACCTCATTGGTTAGAGTGAAGAATAATTTAGACAATATTTGTGAAAAGCATTTGCAAATGGGTGAAATGCTGTACAGATGTGAGACGTTTTACTAGCATGAGCACGCAATTAACAAGTCAATGGACTGGTGGTGGCGAAATCCTTAGATAAAAAGCTAAGTTAAGATGCTGCCGCAGGTCACCAGCTACAGGCAATGCTAACTTGAACCCAGGCAGAAGCAGTGGGAATGGAAGAAAGTGGCAGGGACCCTCTCAATTTTCTGGCCTATATGAGGCATCTAAGTTTTTAAATAAATGAATGAAATATCTCGATTTGTTATAAAGAAATCATCTTTTCAAAACATTACCTGTTACAGTAATTTCTGAAATTCTGAATTTTACTCCTATTTTTGTAACACCAGTGAACTTGGCATATATTTTATTATTGCATTTATCATCTCGATTTAATGTATTTGTTAAATTTTTCATCTCCTCTTCTAGATTCAAATCCCTGCAGGGCAAGGGCCATGTTTTATTAATACTGAAATCTCTCCTGGTGCCTAGCATACTGCTTAATGCATAATAACAAGTAATGTGTGATGCATGCGTGAATAATTAGTCATATCACTATGGATTTATTTATTACTGCAAATCTTCACAATAAGCTTGAAAGGCAGGTATTTTAATTCCCATTTTAAAGATGAAGAAACTAAGACCCAGAGAGGTTAAGAAAATGTTACCTAAGGTCCTATAGCTGGGAAAGTCTAGATTCAAGTAGGCTGTCCCAGAGTCCACATTGCCTCTGCCCATTTCCTCAGGGCTCAGCTACTAGTAACAGCCCTGGAGGGCTAGGCCCTTGCCTTTTTACATGATGCAAAAATTGTTGAACTCATATCCAATCTGGGGCTTGTTCTGGTTGGACACACATTTCACTTTAGGAAGAAGTGAAAGAGCCTCTGGGAGTAAAGCAATACTGTGAAGACCACAGGGAGGATTGAGTATGGCAGACCACTCTCTTCTGAGAATGATTAGCTTTTTCTGGGCCAATCCTCTGGGATAATGTATGATAAAGACTTTTAAACAAAACTAAAGGAATTGTACACTGACCTGAACTTGAGGAAACCTGCCATATCCCTCCTTGTCCTACGGATTCCTTATCATTTCAAGACAAGGACAGCATGGGAAGGGGAGGAAAGGACTCTACATCCTTCTAGCTAGGAAGGCAGCTGGCATCAATTGTCCAGGTAGGAGAGGGGGCTTCTGGCACCACTAGTAGTCCAGAATGTGAATGTGTGGGTTTTTTAAGGCTGCATGTCATTGATGAGGACAACCAAACTGCTATTCTATGCTTGCTATGTCCTTATGTTGTGTTACTGTTTTTTCACACTCTTGAGCACATCCAAGCTGCCTGGTCCAGCTAACACACTGATGCTCAAACATGTCCCTCTAACAGAGAAGCCAGAATTCATTGTGCTCTTTGTAGAACACCATTAGAAACTGCTCCATTAAATTTCACTATGCAAATACATGACAACCTTCTTAAAAGACAAGGTAGCAGGTACTAGAGATTTAATGGTATTTAACTAAACTCAAAGAGTAGGGAAAGGTATAAAATATAAATGTACAAAGTGGTACAAAACGTATAAAAAGTAAGTGTCTTCTTCCTCAACCACCACTCATCTTACTCCTTCCCAGAGAGAACCACTGTTGACAGTTGCTTATGTATCCTTCCAGAAATGTTTCCATGTTTATATAAGCATATATAAGACATGTATATCCTTTAGCAGAAAAACAATAAGGAGTTCACAATACAGATACCCTTTTGTACTTTGGCATATCCATAAACAACATACTATACATAATAAAAGAGTTTATTATTAAATGGTTCTGAAAGAAATCATAAATTAATTATGAATCAGTAAATGAATGAGATATACTGTCTGCCTTCCTGGAGAAGGAAATGGCAACCCACTCCAGTACTCTTGCCTGGACAGTTCTATGGATGGGGGAGCCTGGTAGGCTACAGTTCATGGGGTTGCAAAGAGTTGGACACGACTAAGTGACTTCACTTTCTTTCTTTCTATAGTTCCTTTTGGAGAAGGAAATGGCAACCCACTCCAGTGTTCTTGCCTGGAGAATCCCATGGACAAAGGAGTCTGGTTGGGCTGCAGTCTATGGGGTTGCAAGGAGTCGGACAAGGCTAAGCAACTCACACACACACACACACACACACACACACACACACACACACACACACCTGCCTTGAAATGGCCCTGAAATGATCATTTAGCTGTAAACTATCCACAAATCCTGCTCTTACCTCCCAGTAGGTCCCACTTTCTGGTTTCTGAAAGGCACCCTCCTCTCCTCAGTCAAATAGGAATATTTGTGAGTACTGACCTCCACCTTACTTTCTCATCTAGGAACCCCAAAGAAAAGCACCTGGGAAAGACAGGAGAAGCAGGCTGGGTTTTTCTTTGACAACCTAAACATCCACCTCTAAAATCCCACTAATTTGAAATGAGCCTGAGTAATAGGAAAATTCTGTACATAGATTCTCACTGACACTAAAAGCACTTTTTTTCAAATAACATTCAGGCCAAGCCTGCCTTAATTCAAGAAAGAGCAAGATTCATATACTACTTGTTCAATCCTTTGCTAAACAACTACAGATATTCTAAAGCCCTTACATCAGATTCCTATTAAATACCTTAGCAAACACCTTCTGGGCTGCTGGAACCAAGATCAACTTCATTCCAAATCAGTCAGAGAGAAGGAGTGAAATTTGACCAGATTTCTGGCCGAGCTCAGGAGCTCCTAGGACTGGAACCCCGCAGTGGCTGTTCCACTCCCATCCTTCCACACGGGTTCCCTGGGGCTGGAGTGGGAGGGGGCACTGAAGGCTAACCTCACCTAACCAGCACTACTGAGATGCTGACCTGCAGCTGGTCCCTTACAGGGTGCAGAGAGCCAAGGAAGTTTCTAGAATCTCAACCTGCTTCTGGGACCTTGGAGTCAGAAGCCCAAGCAAGGCTGACATCATGGTCCCACACCCTCGCTCTTCCCACAGGTGAGCTCCTGGCTCCTGGCTGGCTCCCGCCACAGCCCCTATGATTGCATCTGGCTGGCCAAGCAGCCGGGCATGCAGATTTGTTCCCAGCAGCAGTGGCCCTCTCTACTGCCCATTCCAGAGACTCCCTCAAGATGCCCACCTCCACCATCCCATGCCACACAATGAAGAAGATTTGAACCAATCCAAAGGCTCTGAGGGGACAGGGGACCTGGTATCTGGAAGGCTCTCCTCACCTCAGCTGAGATCCATGGGAATGATGATTACAGAGCAGCTCACCTTTCCTCCAGGGAGGAATCAGACACACGGGAATTTATATCCCGACTCCTTCACACAGTAGACTCATAGCTGATGAGGTTACTGGACTTCTCTGAACCTCACTTTCACAATCAACCAAATGGGAAGAACAACACCTCCTTTACAGGACTGTTGTGACAATGACACTAAACAGCATAGTAGTTCCCCACGACAGGGAGCAACACTAATATTAGTTTCCTATGTTTGCTTTCATCTTTAAATTGGGACCTCTCACCTAGGTTAACACAATCTCTCCAACTGATGATAATCACTCTTATCATGTGCATTTATTGAGGAAGGAGGAATACATTGCCTGGACTCTAATTGAGGACAACTGTAGTTCTGAGCTGAATTTGAGTCGAGTTTTAGACCTTGAGGTCAGTTACTTATGATATGGTCTTGCTCCTCCACTAGAGGGGCAATCAAGTTCCTCAAGGGCTTCCCCAATGGCCGCTAGCATAGTGCTTGGAACATAGTAGGTGCTCAGTAAATGATAAAGTAAATTCACACACAGGGGACAGATAACAGCTGCTGACTCAGGGCAATTCTAATGTTATTGTTATTGCATTCCTGCTATTTCCTTGTAGACATATAAGGACACAAACATCTGTGTATGAAGGCTCTTTGACAGCTGACTTTTGGAGGAGGGTGGGGAGGGGAAAGGAAGCAGGAAGCCTCTTTGTTTAAAGGAAGCTCAAAGGGGTAGAGAGAGAGACAGGAGTGAGTCCTGATCCAACTAGTGACAGATGTTCTGCAATCACTCCTGGCTTCAGAGACACAGAGAGTTGCAGCTCCCAGGTGGCTGCAGACCTGCATGAATGTGACAAGGAGGCCCATTTGTTGAAGCCCCCACACCATTGCCAGAGGCTGGATTCAGGGTACTGGGCTGGGTCTGCCTCTCCAGGCACACGATCTGGGCCTTGAGGCCAGGAGGGTTACCGTGATGGCCTCAGCGATATGGCAGAAATGAAAAGGCACTGACATCCTGGGCGAGCTGCTATTAGTGACCATGTCTTAGATCTTCCGGCACTTGGAGCCCAGCCTGGCTGGTTTTGCAGATTGCCCTGGCATGGAAACCTAGCATTTCAGAAAATTCTGACAAATTCTGTCAGAAAATTCTGACATGCAGCAGAACCTAAGAAACAGTACCTTTAAAAAAAGGTGGAGAAAGCTATGTCGTGTAGGCAAAGCTCACCTGGGGCCACCTTCATCCGTCGTCCCCGTTCTATACGGCTCTCTATGTCTCCTCACTCTTTAGTGACCAGTGCCTGTGGTGTCCTCGTCACGCCCTTGCTGGGGGGAGGCCTGTGGATGGTCTTTCACTGCCCACTGGTTTATGACTCTCTACTACTCACGGTTTGACAGCTGGGCCAGCCAGCTGAAGCAAGTCCCATATGGATTGTCAGCAAAGACTGGGGTGGGTGAAAATGGTTTAGACATGCAGCAGACACACCTAACTCCTCACCGCAGATGGGCACAGGGGCTTGGGCAGAGAGAGCAGTGGCCGTCATGAGGTAGTGTGAGTGGTCTCAGGTCTCCTTCTGTAGCCCAAGGCAGCCCAAACAGGGCCAGCTGTGGGATACAGGGCCTTTCCTGCTACCCTCTAGGCATTATTAGCTAGGGTTCCCTTGTTGCAAGCAACAGAAACCAAGTAAATTAAGAAAAGAATTTGCTGAAAGGATACAGGGTAGATCACAAAATCAAAAGAAAGGCTGAATAGCTTAGTCGTAGAAAGGGCAGGAAGGAGGGAAGGTCTTGGGACCCAGGTAACAGCAGAAACACACTTATTAATCTCTTTGAACCATTTTTTGTCCCACTATCCAGCTGTTCAAGATTCCTGGCAAATGAGATTGTCTATATTTGATTGACAGACCGACCAAGACTTCACAGAGCACAGGGAAGGCTGGTTCCCAAAGGGAAATCAGGGTTCTACCAAGAGACAGTCGGACAACAGCTGGGTGGCCAAAATGAATAGGTGTCCACCAACTCAAATCACGGAACCCCTTTCTCTTCACTTGCGTGTTTGATCTAACTTGCTATCAACTAGATTTTGCTATGAGATAAGTGGTGGAAAATTTAAGGCAATCAAGAAAAGGAGGGAACTCGGTTCCTGATGCCAACTCTCTGACAATAGACCTTGAGAGGGGAGTCCTGGAGCTGTTTCCACTTCCTTGAAAAACTGAATAGAGAAATAGTATTCATCCGAGTCAGAAAATGGGAGACACCTAGATGCCTCTCTTTTATTTCCTCTTTCTCCCCCAAGTCAAATTGGGTACCAATTTCTTTCACTTTATCCCCTAAACATTTCTCATCTCTACACAACCCTTCAGGCCTCCAATTTTTCACCTGCCCAGGGGCAGAGCTTCCTAACTAGTCTCTTTTCTTCACCACTTTCACCACTCAAAATTTCACATGAAATTAATGCCTGCTATCTATCTGCTTTGAAGAAGTGGGTAAAAGAACTGTCTTCTCCCGCTGTCTCAATACAGGATGCTGGGTACTGGATTATGTCTCTGAAAATTCAATGTGGAAGCCCTAATCTCCCCTGGGACTGCATTTGGAGAAAGGACATATAAGGCCATAGTAAAGCTTAAGTGAGGTCACAAGGGTAAGACCCTAGCACAGTAAGATATTCTAATAAGATGAGTAAGAGAGACCAGAACTCTCTCTGTGTGTCACATGAGGACAGTGAGGAGGCAGCCATCTGCAAGTCAGGACCTCCCACCAGAAATCAGACCTTTATCTGGGACTTCTAGCCTCTAGAATTGTGAGCATGTATACATACACAGGCACAAGCATGTACAGTCCTCTCAGGAAGTCCATTATACACATGTGTGCACACACAGGCACAGAGACACATAGGCCAGGGAGCGCTAGAATAAAGCAGCACAACATAGGTCTCGGCGACACCACGTCCATATCCATGTCCAGATGGTTGCTCTGGCAGAGTGGGACAGACCCTGCTCAGACCACATAGGATGTGCTTAGACTCTCCTCCACAGCACAAGCCACAACCACCAGCACTTCCCAGTGCTTCCAGCCATTCCTACTGCAATCTGCCAACAGGGGAGAAAGGGAAGCGACTCACAGATACCATCATCACTCGGGCAGCAGTGAGGACTCCTGACGGCTCTTGCCCCGGGACAAAATCAAAGAAGAGAAGGATTTAAGAAAAAAAAAGAATCCTCCTAGACGGTAAGACCCACAATGCTCTGGGGCCACACCTAATTACCTTACAGCCTCTGATGTCAACAACTTCCAAGGCTGGCATGGTGTACTTGCAAACACATTCCAGAAGGGTCAACATGATCTGGTGTTGACACAGGCCCACAACTGTCAAAGGCAGTAGTTTTCGATTTATAGATGCTGTAAAGCTTTGGCAATATGATTGCTACAATGTGTGGTGTGTTTTTTGACAAGAATCAGGAGGTGGGTGTTGGGAAGTATTGGCTCCACATTTGGTCATCAACTTGGGCTTCTGAGGGCAAAACTGTAGTGATTTCTCCTATGGCAAGACAACTGCAACAGTAGTTCCAAATGATGAACCCTAGAATGCTATATGGTTCTTTACTAGCAAACTCTAGACTTATACGTCAGAACAAAGGCACATTATTCATTCAGTAAACATTGATTACCATCTATCACATGCCAGGCACATAGTACAGAATCGGCACCACGAGAGCACAAGCAATGGGGGATAAGTTTACCTCCAGGAGACTCAATAAATGTTAGGTTTCATTGCTTCCAAGGACACTCCTGGAAGGACAATGATGGAAGGAAAATAAAAACAAAGGAGAGGGAGGGGTGGTAATCACAGCTACATCAGCCTTTGCTCCTATTATCTCAAGATGTGAGTGTCCACAGACACAGGTGTGGGACTTGTTTGGTGGGCGGCAATAGGAAGAGTGACTTTTCATTGTCTGAAACCCAAAGATAATACTGGGCCTGATTATTAACCAAAATAAAACATCACCAAAACTATTCCTCATTTATTATCACTTACAGAGCAAGACTGGCATTTGGAGGTACTGAGAGTCCGGGGTTCAAAAGTCCTGACAGTATGGTTCTCGACTGTGCAGAAGAGCGCCTGCTGGTTTTTTGTGTGTGTGCACATACACGTGCATGTGTATGCACAGGCCTACGTGCTGGTCTAAATCTCTCCAGATAGATCCCTTATGGTTTTCAAAGCAGAGGTAGCCAGATCATTGACAGCCATGCTGCCAGTAAATATTTGCTAAATACCTCCAAGGTGCAAGCATGCTGCTGACACAGAGAGGCTAAAGGAGACTGTGTGACTCTCAGAAGTTAGCACTCATCTGCTTAAGAACAGAGAGAATATGACATAATTAGATTCAGATTCGCACACTCATTTTTTCAGGCAATTCCAACCAGGAAAGGCTTTTTATCTTTACCAAAAGAGAAAAGGGCGGGGGGGGGAATGGTTATCTCTGCCAACTAGAATGGCTAAAATTCAAAACAATGACAACATCAAGTGCTGACAAGACATGGAGCAGCAGGAACTCTCATACATTGCTGGTAGGAACAAAAATGGAACAGCCACTTTGAAAGACAGGTTGGCAGTTTCTAACAAAACTAAACACTCTTACCATAAGTTTTGGCAATCAAGCTCCTTGGTATTTATCCAAAGGAGTTGTAAGCTTATTCCCCAACCCCAGAAAACCTGCACATCAATGTTTAAGGCAGCTTTATGCATAACTGCTAAAACTTGAAAGTAAAAATAAACTGTGATTCTATCAAACATTTAGAGATGAGCTAATGCCTATCCTTTTGAAACTCTTTCAAAAAACTACAGAGGAAGGAACACTTCCAAGCTCTTTCTATGAGGCCACCATCACCCTGATAACAAAACCAAGGACAGTACACAAAAAAGAAAACTATAGGCCAGTATCACTGATGAACACACATGCAAAGATCCTCAACAAAATTTTAGCAAACAGAATCCAGCAACACATCAAAAAGCTCATACACCATGATCAAGTTGGGTTTATTCCAGGGATGCAAGGATTCTTCAATATACAGAAATCAATCAATGTGATACACCATATTAACAAATTGAAAGATAAAAACTATATGATCATCTCAATAGATGCAGACAAAGCCTTTGTTTGACAAAATTCAGCAGCTATTTATGATGAAAACTCTTCAAAAAATGGGCATAGAAGGAACCTACTTCAACATAGTAAAGGCCATATATGATAAGCCTACAGCAAACATTATCCTCAATGGTGAAATACTGAAAGCATTCCCCCTAAGATCAGGAAGAAGACAAGGGTGTCCACTTTCACCACCATTATGCAACATAGTTCTGGAAGTCCTAGCTACAGCAATCAGAGAAGAAAAAGAAATAAAAGGAATCCAGATTGGAAGAGAAGAAGTAAAGCTCTCACTGTTTGCAGATAACATGATACTGTAGATAGAAAACCCTAAAGATAGTATCATAAAATTACTAGAGCTAATCAGTGAATTTAGCAAAGTTGCAGGATACAAAATCAATACACAGAAATTACTTGCATGTCTATATACTAACAATGAAAAATTGGAAAGAGCAATTAAGGAATCAATCCCATTCACCACTGTAACAAAAAGAATTAAATTTCTAGGAATAAACTTACCTAAGGAGACAAAAGAACTGTACACAGAAAATTATAAGACACTGATGAAAGAAATCAAAGATAACATAAACAGATGGAGAGATATGCCATGTTCCTGGGTAGGAAGAATCGATATTGTGAAAATGACTATACTACCAAATGCAATCTACAGATTTGATGTGATCCCTATCAAATTACCTATGGCATTTTTCACAGAACTAGAACAAAAAATTTCACAATTCATATGGAAATACAAAAGACCCTGAATAGTCAAAGCAGTCTTGAGAAAGAAGAATGGAGCTGGAGGAATCAAGTTGCCTGACTTCAGGTTATACTACAAAGCTACAATCATCAAGACAGTATGGAACTGGCAGAAAAACAGAAATACAGACCAATGGAACAAGATAGAAAGCCCAGAAATAAACCCATGCACCTCTGGGTACCTTATTTTTTACAAAGGAGGCAAGAATATATAATGGGACAAAGATAACCTCTTCAATAAATGATGCTGGGAAAACTGGACAGCTACATGTAGAAGAATGAAATTAGAACACTTACTCGGAGAAGACACTGGCACCCCACTCCAGTACTCTTGCCTGGAAAACCCCATGGACGGAGGAGCCTGGTGGGCTGCAGTCCATGGGGTCGCTAAGATTTGGACGTGACTGAGTGACTTCACTTTCACTTTTCACTTTCATGCATTGGAGAAGGAAATGGCAACCCACTCCAGTGTTCTTGCCTAGAGAATCCCAGGGACCGGGAAGCCTGGTGGGCTGCCGTCTCTGGGGTCGCACAGAGTCAGACACCACTGAAGTGACTTAGCAGCAGCAGTAGCAGCAGCAGAACACTTCCTAACACCATACACAAAGATAAACTTAAAATGGATTAAAGACCTAAATGTAAGACCAGAAACTATAAAACTCTTAAGAGGAAAACACAGGCAGAACACTTGATGACATAAATCAAAGCAAAATCCTCTATGACCCACCTCATAGAGTAACAGAAATAAAAACAAAAGTAAACAAGTGGGACCTGATTAAACTTAAAAGCTTTGGCACAGCAAAGGAAACTATAAGCAAGGTGAAAAGACAACCCTCAGAATGGGAGAAAATAATAGCAACTGAAACAACTGACAAAGGATTAATTTCCAAAATATACAAGCAACTCATACAACTCAATACCAGAAAAACAAACAACCCAATCAAAAAGTGGGGAAAAGACCTAAACAGACATTTCTCCAAAGAAGGCATACAGATGGCTAACACCTGAAAAGATACTCAACATCACTCATTATTAGAGAAATGTAAATCAAAACTATGATGAGATATCACCTCACACCAGTCAGAATGGCCATCATCAAACCATCTACAAACGATAAATGCTGGAAAGGGTGTGGAGAAAAGGGAACGCTCTTGCACTGTTGGTGGGAATGTAAATTGATACAGCCACTATGGAAGATGGTATGGAGATTCCTTTAGAAATTAGGAATAAAACTACCATATGACCCAGCAATCCCACTCCTAGGCATATACCCTGAGGAAACCAAAATTGAAAGAGACACATGTATCCCATTGTTCATTGCAGCACTATTTACAATAGCTAGAACATGGAAGCAACCTAGATGTCCATAGACAGATGAATGGATAAAGAAGTTTTGGTATATACACACAATGGAATATTACTCAGCCATAAATAGGAATGCATCTGAGTCAGTTCTAACAAGGTGGATGAACCTAGAACCTATTATACAGAGTGAAGTGAGTCAGAAAGAGAACGATAAATACCATATTCTAACACATATATACGGAATCTAGAAAAACGGTATTGAAGAATTTATTTATAGGGCAACAATGGAGAAACAGACATAGAGAATAGACTTACAGACCTGGGGAGAGGGGAGAAGAGGGTGAGATGTATGGGAAGAGTAACATGGAAACTTACATTACCGTATGTAAAATAGAGAGCCAACTGGAATTTGCTGTGTGGCTCAGGAAACTCAAACCGGGGCTCTGTATCAACCTAGAGGGGTGGGGTGGGGAGGGAGATGGGAGGGAGGTTCAAAAGGGAGGAGATATATGTATACCTATGGCTGATTCAACCTATGGTTGAGATTTGACAGAAAATAGCAAAATTCTGTAAAGCAATTATCCTTCAGTAAAAAATAAATTAATTTAAAAAATAAAATAAACTGTGAAACATCCAGACAATATGATATTATTCAGCATTAAAAAGAAATGAGCTATCAAGTCATAAATAGACATGGAAGAACCTTAAATTCATATTGCTAAGTGAAAGAAACCAATTTTAAAAGGTACATATTATATGTTCCAATTATATGACATTTTGGAAAAGGCAAAACTATGGAAACAGTAAAAAGATTCATGGTTTCCATGGGTTTAGGGGGAAGGAGGGATGACTATGTGGAGCACAAGAGATATTTAGAGCAGTGAAAATATCCTGTATGGTACTATAGTGTTGGATACTTACACATTTGTCGAAACTCATAGAAGATACAATATTGAATTCAATTGTTAACTGTGGGCTTTGAGTGACATGTCAGTGCTAGTTCATCAGCTGTAACAAATGTACCATTTGTTTGGTACATTCATTTGGCACATTGGGAGGTTGGTGAAGGGGTAGGTGGTATATGAGAACTCTCTATACTTTCTGATCAATTTTTGTGAAACTAACACTGCTCTGGGCTTCCCTGGTGGCTCAGAGGGTAAACTGTCTGCTTGCAATGCAGAAGACCTGGGTTTGACCCCTGAGTCGGGAAGATCCCCTGGAGAAGGAAATGGCAATCCACTCCAGTACTCTTGCCTGGAAAATCCCATGGACAGAGGAGCCTGGTAGGCTACAGTTCATGGGGTCGCAAAGAGTCGGACACAGCTGAGTGACTTCACTTTCACTTTCTAAAACTGCTCTAAAAATAGTCATAAGTAAATAAATAAGGCATTTCGAGCTGTGAACACTTGTAGAGTGGATATCATAGCTAAGTTTCTCATCTGGGGTCCTCAGCAGATTTCTTAGGTTCTTTTTGACATGAAAATACTTTACATTTTTATACTGGAAACTATTCCTTCTGAGAGCATATAGCCATGTTCAGAAGTGGGATAGTGACTCCAATGAGCCTGTACCCAGCCCTAGGAATTAGGTCATTGCTTCCAACCCAGGAGCCAGACAAGGTCTACACAAAGGAGCTGGTGCAGACAGGAGCTCTTAGTGTTTCATGGCCAGAAAGAATTCTATTGAAGAGTGAGAATCCTTGAGCAGGCACAGTAACATGGGCTGTGATATATTAAGTGAAAACAAGTACTTTGCAAAAGAGCCTAAATGGGATGGTCCCAATTCCATTTGATCTTAGACAAAAGACATACCGATTGTTATCACTAACTGTCTCAGGATGACAAGCTAATGTGACTTTTATGCTCTGCTTTGTGCACCCTTACATTCTAAATTTTTTACAACAGATATGTATTATTTTTTAATCAAGGGCAAGAAAGAGAAAATATGAGAGAGAAAGGCCATCCATCAACAGGGTCCACTGAGGGTTTGGGTTTATCAAGATGAAAAATGACCAGCAAGAAACCCCTCATACATCCAGCTTAGAGCTAGCTTCTGAGGGCTGGGATACACTTGTGTTAAAAGGAAAATGGTACACATGAGAACATAAACCCATATGTATCATTTTTAAGCCAGTTACTTGAGCCACAGCAGTAAGGATCTGCCCAGTTCTTGTCCACATGCAGGAGAAAAGAATCAAAAGACCAAAAAGTATTTGAACATGGCAGGTTTCCCCATCAATGCCCAACCTCTTTGTTTGTGGCAGGAAAAGTCTCTCTCTAAAGCTAAGGGCAAGAATGGTGGTGTCTATAATCCCCAAACAGATACAGATTAGACAACCTTAATTATGGATCTGAGGATTTAAATCTTAATAGATTGAGAGTAGGGAGATGAGAGGAGGGGAGGGGAGAGAAATCAAATAAATCTGAACCACAGCCAGGGATCAAAACCTAATACCTTCTCCTTGATGTGATGTCTCTTCCAGGAGACTGTTAACACCTCGTAACTCAACTGACACCCACAAGGAAAACACAACAATAATCCACACACCCAAAAGTGATCACAGCCTCTGGAGCAGAACAGAGAACTCTTTCAGAAAGTCTCATCAGTGAAGAAGTAAGAGAAAAGGGGGATATTTCTTAAATGTCCCTCAATATTTCTGAGTGTGGCTTGTCCTTTCAAATCCTGTTTCCTGAGTGCGCACATTTTTGTATTTTAGTGAAGGGTTCATGTTTGATGTGTGAGGTAGTGGGTTTCCAGATTCTGTCTAGGGGGCTGGATGAAAAGCCGGGGATGGACTGTGAATTCCAACCAAGAGTTGCCACGTCCACAAAGAGGTGCTGCCAACCCTAGTCTTGACATGGTGAGAAACATCCTGGGTCAACGTCACTGCTGAGGTTGGAGCTCTCAGTTGAAGGCCAGATCTGTGAAGCCAAGCAGGTGTCATTCTATCTTGGGCTTACTTCTTAAAAAAAATAACTAGAGGGACTTTTCTGGTGGTCCAGGGGCTAAGACTCTGTGTTCCCAATGCAAGGGCCCAGGTTCGATCCCTGGACAGGGAACTAGATCCCACACTGCTGCAACTAAGAGTTCGCAAGCCGCAACTAAAGATCCTGTGTGCCGCAACTAA
Organism: Cervus canadensis; assembly: GCF_019320065.1. Lineage (NCBI taxonomy): Eukaryota > Metazoa > Chordata > Mammalia > Artiodactyla > Cervidae > Cervus > Cervus canadensis. The sequence continues at coordinate 56,570,904 of NC_057400.1, read as the reverse complement.
GACCCAGTGCAGCCAAATAAACAAACACATTTTAAAAAATAACTAGAGCTTAAGAATTCTCAGAAGTCATGTGAATTGACAAGACATTAGGGGTTGGAGAAGTAGGGTTAGGGTTAACTATGTGTTTAATAATGGTCTTCTAGATTTTTATGATGTATGAATAACACTGATAGTCACATATCCTTTATCCTCCACAATGAAGTTGTATGGGAAGTAACAGTGTCACTTCCATTTTATGTGAAGAAACTAAGCCTCGGGGAAAATGATCTCCTCAAGTTGGTGAGCTAGTAAGTGCCAGAGCTGGGATATGAACCCAGATCTTCTCACACACAATTCTGTCCGCACTGCCTGCCCTAGGGCAGCTGTCAGAGCACTAAGAGTCTAGAGTTACTTCCAAGCAGGAACTCACAAACAGGGCTTGCAACGGGAGCCTGGACAGCCTGGGAGTCTTTTTCAGGACAGGGATCCTGTCCTGTTTTCCTCGGTCTCAGGGGCTGATATATGGAAGACTCGTGATGAATGGTGGGTGGAGGGAAATGGGTCAGGAACACCTGAGGTACCCAGTGGGACTCAGCACCAGCTCACAGACTGAGTTTTGGTGATTCAGCATCATTCCCACCAGGGGCTCCATTAGGAGGAAAGCAATGAAACCTTCCACAGCAGTTGCAGCACCGTGGCTGAAGCTGTGGGCATATGTTATCTACCCTCCTGACCCTTTGAGGACTTTCAGAAACAACCTTGGGCCACCTCAAAGGTCAGGGCTGGGGCAAGTAGAGAGGGGGGAGGGAGACTTGAGCCACTGAAGACTGAAGTGGTGATGTTTAAATTACTTTTGTGTTTAAAGATAGGATCATAGCTGAACTTACCAATCTATAGTGGGCATCTTTCTAAATCAGTGAAAATATACACCTCTAACACCATGGTAGATATCTATATTGTTCTTCACAATATATAAGAATACAATAATTTATTTATCTGCCACCCTTTTGAGGTGTCACCCTTATATCGCTTCCTCTTTCTTCTTAGCATGTTATAACCATGCTACTGTGAACATCCCTTCAAACACAATTTTCAAACTTAGTAGAAAGGATTGGATAATCAGAAGAGAAAAGGTGACTTTCAGCTTGAAGAGGAGCACTGGGGCAGGCTTCATGGCACACAAGAAGTGTGAGCTGGACCTGATGGCTAGGTACAGAGGCTATGAGACAACAATGAGAAACAGGCAATCCAAGCAAATGGCTGAACTAGGGCAAGGGGACAGAGGCAGGAAAGCACGAGGCGCCCACAGAGAGTGAGAACGTTGTGTGATGAGACTGGCACACACAGCGAATGAAGCAGAGGGGCTGGAAATCAGATTCCCAAGTATGTTCGGACAGAAGTGAGGAGGACTTGGACCACCAGCAAAGGGATTTATTACTGTAGACCAACAAGATCATGTTCATCATCTTATAGGTAATTCAAAGTCAATTCATCATCAATAGGTAATTCAAAGTCAATTCTCCTGTTAATAATCACAATGGAAAAAGAATGCCCTTGATTCCAGGCCGGAAGATTTAAAAGAAAACTCAGACCCCAAAGTTCAGTGAGATGTGCATGAAAGAACTTGGCATGGACTTGTCACACAGTTAAGTGTTTAATAAAAGCTAACTCCGTGAAAAATCATAACAAGAGGTTATTTTTAAATTCTGGGATTCTGAACTTAGAAACTTAACCTTTTTCATGTTGACTTTACTCTGCCTGTTTTGTGATTTTAGTTTCCAATAAAGTCACATGGGGAGAAGACAAACTTGCTTCATGAAGGAAAAGCCCCACATATCCAGGCGGCTCCTGAAATTAGTTTTCAGATTATTTATCTCTTTAGTATTCAAACTCTCACCATCTGATCATCAAATTCACTCCAGTCTAAACTGGCCTATGATTTTTTTTCTGTGTTTGGAGTTTATATTAGAAATTAAGATTTACTGCATTTGCAGACCATTTTTAGCCTTTTTATGAAAAAAGTGGAGGCAATAGAGACCCACTTGTCCAATGTGTCATTTTCAACACGGTGGGCAAGTGGAGGGTGGCAGCTTTATTTATCACTGCCCGCTTGCTGGAGTGCTGGTAAATGGAATTGCTTGCTCTGCCAAGCACATGGGGAATAAGCACAGCAGTGAGGCTGGGTTTTTACAGCAGCTCTGTGATCTTGAATTATGAAAGGATTAGACAAGATTTGAGAGAAGGGAGCCTCTGTTGTTTTTCTTCCCTCTTTTGTAAAGATTTGAGGATGAGGAAAAGCCTAGTATAAAGACAATTTAGAAAGTTCACCAGATGATGTTCTTTGGAAAATGGGTTGGGAGATTTCTGATTTATTTCCTCTGGTTAACTGCCAAGTAAGAAATCACGATGCAAATAATGACTTTTCTCTCTAGCGTGAGGAATTCATTAGTGTTTGACCCAAAGTCCTGCTGTGGCCCTGAAGCACTGCTTTCACCGCCAAGCTTAAGGCCCACATGCTATTCTGTTTTCATGCATCTGAGTTGAAGCCCAGGTCTGCTTAACAATGTTATTAGTAAGTAAACTCTATTTTTTGGAGGTGCTTATCATTTCTAAATTTTATCAAATCCAATGGGTCTGCAAGCTGATAGTATTTGGATATCTCTATTAAGGAAGCTTGGATACCACTAATACCATCTTTGGCCAACCCCCTACCTGCCTAACCTTTAGACCATGCCCACAGGTCCCTCTCTGTGCATCCCATTATCCTCTGGTGCCTCTTCAAGGCAGGCCCAACTGAAGCTGACATCCCAACGTCCCAGGAGCCTTATTCAGGGGCTTTAGTGCAATGAGAAGCTCTTCCTAAAGTTCCAGCCTCCCTCTCCATCCTCTGTGGCAGCCACCAAGCTCCTTGAATAAGTCATGCTCTATCTTATTTCTGGGACAGAAATAAAGGCTGGGTCCCTTGGAAAGAAAAACCCATCTGTCTCGGTCAGTAGGAGCTCTCATAACAAAATACTACAGACTGGGTGGCTTAAACAACAGAAATTCAGTTCCCACGGTTCTGGAGGCTAGAAGTCCAAGGTCAGGGTGCCAGCAGGGTTGGATTCTACTGAGGACTCTCTTCTTGACTTGCAGATGGCTGCCTTCCTGCTGTGTCCTCAGGGGGTGAAGAAGAGAGAAATCACTTTTCCTTTTCTTATGAGGACAGTAATCCCATCATGAAGGTCCCACTCTCATGACCTCATCCAATTCCACCTTCCAAAGGCCCTGTCTCCAAATACCACATTGAAGTAACCTTCAGTAGGCTTCAGCTTATGAACTTGGGGGGCGATAGGAACATTGGGTTCATGACCATTGAATATGGTTTGCTTTAGCACTTAACTTAAATGATACTTCTGTAGGGAGAGTTTCCTATAATGCCCAAGATTATGTTCTCTCACACTACCCCATGTTTATCACGGTACTGACCACATCATATTGTAACTGTTGGTATACCTATTACGTCTTCTCCTACTGGACTGAACTCTTTGACGGCAGAAAGTGTGTGTTATTCACAGTTGTGTCCCTTCTACCCAACATAAAATCATGCATATAGTCAGTATTTAAATGCCTGTTGCCTAATGCATTAGTCAGGGTAATGTTAGTTGTTTCAACAAAATTTAAGACAGAGAAGTTTGGACTTGCCTGGCAGTCTGGTGGTTATCTAAGACTCTGAGCTTCCATTGAAGGGGGCATGGGTCTCATTACTGGTCAGGAAACTAAGATCTCACATGCCGAGTGGCATTGCCAAAAAAAAAAAGACACAAATTTGTTTCTCATGCATGTAACAATCCAGTGCAGTTTTTCAGCAGGCAGCCTTCCACAGGGTGGTTGAGGACTCAGATTCCTTCCACCGGGTAGCTCTGCCATCCCCTAGACCTTTAGAGTACTATTTCAGTCAGCAGACGGGAAGAAAGGATGAAAATGATATACCTGCTTCCTGATTATTTCTGCCTGGAAGTGACATGCTTCTTGTTCAATCATATCACATTGGTATGAAATGGCCCAGCTAGATGAAAGGGGTGAAAGGTCAGTGGAGAGCAGGCTGAGAAATACGAACCCTCACGGGCAGCTGTTTCCAAACAACCACCCTTTACTATGGGATGAATGAATGAATGAAAGAATGAAATAAAAGATATGGTATAGTGGAAAGAATGCAGGAATGTGGTGACCAAGAGGGAAAGCACATTAAATCCCCAAACACCTTGATTTTATAAAAGCAAGAGGTCCAAACTAGATAACTTAAATCCTAATTAAATTATCTGACCCTCAATTACAAAACTATTTAGTCAGAGGCATGGTCCCATGGACAGAAGAGCAGGGCAGGCTACAGTCCATGGGGTCACAAAGAGTCAAACATGACTGAGCCACTAATGCATTCAATGCACAGTGATTAAACTCAGGTGGCTTTGGTTCTTGTCCTAGTTTGTTGAATGGAAAAGTCGCTCTTCTCCACATCTCTATGAAACTGTATTATCATCTGTAAAATTAGAGTTTTGTACCAAAGTTTCCTATGATTCAGACCAGTAAAGGAACCACAACCAAGAACTTAAAGGCTCATTCTGAAAATGAAAGAAAGTGAAAGTCACTCAGTGGTGTCCAATTCTTTGTGACCCCATGGACTATAGTCCATGAATTCTCGAGACCGGAATACTGGAGCAGGGAGCCTTTCCCTTCTCCAGGGAATCTTCCCAGCCCAGGGATGGAACCTAGGTCTCCCACATTGCAGGCAGATTCTTTACCAACTGAGCCACACGGGAAGCCCTATTTTGAAAATGGTACAGTTCAAATCCCTGGAATCACACTGACAACCAGTTTAGAAGAGAAAATGCAATCCACGGATCAGCTGCTTTATCTGCACATCCTCTGTGCTGTGCTGTGCTGTGCTTAGTCACTCAGTTGTGTCCGACTCTTTGTGACCCCATGATTGTAGCCCACCAGTTTCCTCTGTCCATGGGGATTCTCCAGGCAAGAGTATTGGAGCGGGTTGCCATGCCCTCCTCCAGGGGATCTTCCCAACCCAGGGCTTGAACCTACATCTCCCACATTGCAGACAGTTCAATGAAATGAACTACGTGTGAAAGTGTTTAGAATCAGGCAGACAGAACACTGTTTATATATCTTTACTCATTCAAAGCGGTCTGGGTTTGCTCTGAGGTCAGTGAGCATGGCCTGAACGCCTGCGTCATTCCTCAGGCAGACCTTAGACCACCGCACAGTGAGAATGACAGCAACGGTTTCTCAGTTATTGGAGATAAGCATTTGACATCTGATGGTCTTCTGATTGTTAATACCAACTCTGTTCTTTCTCTTTAAACAATTCTAACCAAGCAGTTCACGCTATTCAGATGCACTTTAAGTCTCAAATTTTTAAACAACTGGGTAGAAAAGCTAAAAGAGGGCTGAAGAGCATGCTGACTACATTAGAAGCCTGTTTTAGGAAATTATAAAAAAAAAAAAACTTCTATGATAGTTTTCAAACGGAAATGAACTTACTAGTCATTTTTCAGAAGTTACTGAGAAGCTGCAAGTGTTTTTTAGCTCTAAGACTTTAATAACTTTTCAGAATCTTATATAGCTAAATGACTGAGGCATTAGTCCTCAAGGACTTTCCTGGTGGCTCAGCTGGTAAAGAATCCCCATCTGCAATGTGGGAGACCTGGGTTCAATCCCTGGGTTGGGAAGATCCCCAGCTTGGGAAGATCCCCTGGAGAAGGGAATGGCTACTCGCTCCAGTATTTTTGCCTAGAGAATCCCATGAACAGAGGAGCCTGAGTTGGACATGACTGAGTGACTAACACTTTTACTCTTCACTTAGTTGTCAAAGTACAAATCAGTAAGAATGTGTCCTAGAACTCTTATAAGCTTTTATTTTCAATTAGATCACTATATTTCCTCAAGAGAAAATAAAAGGGATCCCTAGTGTTCTGAAGGCTGTACTTTCTTTCCCATGCATATGTCTCAACAAACATAACCACATAAACAAATATAAGTATCTCTTATATGCCCCGCAAACTGTGGGATTATCTCTTATATACCTCACTGTGACATCTTGTTCTGACTTAAGTGTCTTACTTCCTTGTCCTAGCTCTCTTTTTTCCCCCTCTGTATCCCTTGGGAAGAAAGTCTTCGTCCTGAGGATGGTAAAAGGGTGGCAGAGAAATGACGCTACTTTGGAAATGACTGGCAAAGCACTCCCTAGGTTCCACCTGCCAGGGGAGGCCTCCCTGCCCAACACCGCCATTTCACACAATTTACCTTCCACCCCAAATCTGGAGCACCAGTCTATAAAGAACAAAGGGAAAAGCAAGCTGTCCCTTAAAGAATTAAGGACTCTTAATTCTTTTTCATGGTATAAAGCAACATGTTACTGTGACTTTTGACCTCCAGGGGTTGGATTAGATGATTTTCCACATGGTTTATTGTGAAAGGTTTTATTGCGCATTCACCTCACAGATCCCCCAACAATTTAAATGCCATAAAAATGGCTAACATATGTGGCAGGTTTTAAAAATGTCCATCCGCCAAATGGATTTGCTTCTCATGCGGCCACCCGGAGCTGGCAGCGTTTCCTCCACACACCTAGAGAAGGTTCTAAGTGGGAGGGTAGAGTCACTCTGATGAGCTGTAATGAATGTGGCTCCCAGGGTAGAGGTGACAGACTCCCTGCCTCTATGACCCTCAGAGACACATCTTGGTTGGCTTTTTTTTTTTTCTTTTCCCCAATACTGGTGGGAGTTTTATTTGTCTGCTTGCTTTTCTTCTTTGGGAAGTGGGTTTTTCAAAAACATTTCTCTGTGGGTCACAAAAAATCTGTACTCCTAGATTCCACGAAGGTAGAATGAATTAACATGGCCCACAGCCACTGTCTCAGTGGGCTATTTCAATTCTCATGCTCTCCCAAGTGTTCTCATTTGTAAGCTACCAACATTACTCACCTACCTGTTAAAAAACAGGGAGAGAAATTTACTAGGAGCAATGCAGTCTTTTCCTTAGCAGGAAGTCATTGTCTTTATATCCATTAGCGAGCTACAACAATACTAAAAAAAATTATATACATGGATGCACTTCTCTTATAACAGATGTGACTTCTCAAAACAAGACTGCCTGCTGAGAATTCCTTCAAGGTCTAGTTAATTAATGCCTTCTCCGTAGATCCAATGGTCAGGAATGATTCCTGTCTTGACCTCTTTTTTGGCACTCATCATAGTGTCCCCTAGATATCCCTAGGGACCTAAAAGGAAGCCTCATAAGGGTCTGAGAACCAGTCTGTTAACAGTGGTCCCTGTCTTTCTTCAGCACTGGTTCCCCCTCTGTCTGCCTACAACCCAGCCTGAAGAGGACACTACTCGTCAGAGGGGCACTTTTATCTGTCCCTGGGTGCCAGCCAGACATACCCCAGGCACCAGAAGGAAGCTGGAGGTCAAGGAAGGCCTCCTCCTGTCCCCTCAGAGCCTCGCCCTGTCACTTGGCTTGGGCATCTCCACTGAGGACCAATGAAGTTTCACGTGGGCAGCTTTATCAGCTTCTGATCCTCAGCCCTCATCCCACAGTGGCTTTAAATTAATCCAAAGAACCACTGATGGTCCTTCCATTTTTCATCCTCTTGGTTCAACTGGCATTTATGATTCCCATTTCGCTCCCCTTTAATAACAGTAAGGGGGAGGGAAACATTCTCTTTAGAAGTTAGTAGCAGAATTCACCAGGTGGAGATTTGTCTTTTGTTTACCAAAACATTCCAATACACCATTTTGGTTGAAGCAAGATGGTCCTCAGGACATAGGTGGGATGGAAACAAGAAGTTTACAAAGTGAGAATTTTTTAGTTTCTGGAGCAGTGTTGGGAGGAATGGGGTGCTCAGGAAAGAGGAGAAGCTAGGAGAGATGAGAAGGGATGGCCCAGCAACAGAAGGGAATCTCTGATTCAAGGAAAAGAGAAAGTGAGTGAGAAACTCACAGTGAAGGATATGACAGATGGGCTTTTTAGAATAGTAATGGTTAATGTTTTCAATATAAAGTTGTTTATTCTGTTCTGGACATCAGTCTCATATTAAAAGGAGCAGGATTAAATTTGTTCAGTGAAACAAGCTACAGGTTTAAAAATCATGATCATTATTAACAAATGAAGATCATCTTAAATTAGTTCAAAATAGCAAAATATGTTGCACATATTGTTGTTGTTTAGTCACTAAGTCTTGTCCAACTCTGTCCCATGGGATTTCCCAGGCAAAAATACTAGAGTGGGTTGCCATTTCCTTCTGCAGGGGATCTTCCCAACCCTGGAATCAAACCCAAGTTTCCTGTATTTGCAGGTGGCCTTTACCACTGAGCCGCCAGACAAGCCCGTGCCGTACATACAGGCACCCAAACAAGCTCAATTTCTTTTCCGTGCACACCTATACATTGTCTCTAGGATAAGAGACAGAGTTTTACGGCTTCAATTAACACAATTGTTCTCACATATCCCTCTTCAGTGTTTCTCCTACTCAGTACCTTGCTGGGAATGGAATCTGGGAGAGAGTAAGGAAAATGAGCATATTCCATATTTGTATAAGACCATAAACCTAAAGGCTTCCCTCATAGCTCATAGTTGGTAAAGAATCTGCCTGCAATGCAGGAGACCTAGGTTGGGAAGATACCCTGGAGAAGCAAATGGCAACCCACTCCAGTATTCTTGCCTGGAGAATCCCATGGACAGAGGAGGCTGGCAGGCTACAGTCCATGGGGTTGAAAGAGTTGGACACCACTTAGTGACTAAACCACATAAACCTAAAGAGGGGATATGCAACAAGGAGTAATATATAAGAGAAACCAAGAATTCAGTGGAAGTGAAAAATCTGACTACAAAACATTGGGATGGAGTAGGGTCTCCAGATAAAATAAGGAATGCCTAATTAAATCCGAATTTCAGATAAACAAATTACTTTTTATGTCCCAAATATACTTCTCCTTATACTAGATGCCCTTAGTTGTATTTGAGAAAGTTGGAAGACCTAGAGTAGGAGAATTCTGGACTCCGTCAGAAGTAAAAAACATTTAAAATGCATTAAAACAGTATGGCTTGGATACAGTGAACATCTCGGTCAAATAATATTGTGCATTTTCAGAAGTGCTGTCTTTAGAGTCAGGCTCAAAGCCCTTCACAAACTTGTATAAGTTACATGGTTTTTCAGACTATGAAACACATGATGTGAACATTCGCTCTCAACATCAACACTAACCATGAAAACTTCAAGGAGGTCCTAACACCACTCTTACTGTCAAAAAAAAAAAACACCACTGGCTAGTCTGTCTCTAAAGGGAATTCCTATTTAAATCCTTAAACTTATAGCGAAACTAATTTACTAGAGAGGCAAGTGACTATTTCCTCCCTCAGCTCCTTCCCTATAGGGTAAACAGAATGAAACATAGCCCAGGGACCCTTACCTAACAAAACTAGGCCAGCTTAGTTACCATAGAGTCAAGCAGGGCCCTGTCCACTTTCCTACTACCTGATTTTATCAGGCAATAACAATTGTGCTCTTAAAATGTTCAAATTTCCAAAAGATCCAAGCCATTCTCAGTGCCATGTGAAACAATAGGAAATACTTTTCAATTAAAGAAAAAGGTCATTACAAATGTGCTTAATAAAATACAAGGTAAATGTACTTAATAAAGTTACAGCTTCAAGTGAAATGCGGGAAACCTCTTTCATTTTTATTAAAGCTGGATTTACTGCTTTGGTTTATTGGTTTGCATTCTCAGAACTTAATTTAGACTCTAGACGATTTGCTCAAAGAAAAGTAGATGGGTCAGCTGTGTCTGCCTATCTCAGCCAAGCAGTTGTGATAGAGGTACTAAGTGATCATGGCCTGTGCCACAAGTCCTAAACATACAAAACCCATTCAAAGAAATCTTTCCAACTCACACCACGTTTCAGCAGGATGAACTTTCTACAAATACACCAGGTGAGGTTTTTTATCTTTTCACTTTTGCACTGAAATTCTACCTCTCTCTCAGATCTGCCAGCTTGAATCCTACTGAATCTTTAAGGCTTGTCCACAGGGTCACCCCACTTCTCCAGTATGTCAGTTCTCAGTGGGAACTGCACTATGCTAAGGCGGCACTTTGAATATTTGTGGGGATGCTTTTCTGGTGTTAGTGTGATTAAGCACTTATATATATTACACTATATACTATAAGCCATTTTTCATCTATTTCCTCTTTATATTACAGTAGGGATATTATGTTGATTTTTAAAAATTAAGTATGGAAGGAAAAGTAAAAGACCAAGAAGAATCACGACACTTCACTTCTGAAAAAGGAAAGCATGAGGGGTTTTTCCCCAACCACCTGTAGATCTTTAACGAAGCTACGGAAATTAAGATCATGTTATGTTGGTTGAAAACTTGATAAACTGACAGCGGAAAAGAATAAAGAGCCCCAAAACAGGCCTATAGAACTTTGTCTATTATACAGGAAGCATGCCTAATTGATGTGGACTGAGAGACTTCAATAAATGGAACTGAGAAAACAGGGTTATCTATATGGGAAAAGAACCAAACTGAATTTCTTTCTCACATCATATACAAAAATCAACTCCAGATGGACTAAAAATGTAAGTGCAGAAACAAAACTTTAAAAATATATATGTGAAAAAAATATATATGTGTGAATATAATTTAGCCATAGAATAGGGAAAAATTTTTGAAACAAAACATAAAAAGCACTGACTATAAAAGGAAAAGGAATAAATTTGACTACATTAAACTTAAGTTCTTTATCTTAAAGAAAGTGAAACATTACAAACTAGCAGAAGATGTTTGTAATTCACATAACTGATAAAGGATTAGTATCAAAGTACATAAAGAACTCCTAGATATCAATTAAAAAACACACACTAACATGCATTGAAGAATTGATGCTTTTGAACCATGGTGTTGGAGAAGACTCTTGAGAGTCCCTTGGGCTTCAAGGAGATCAAACCAGTCAATCCCAAAGGAAATCAGTCCTGAGTGTTCATTGGAAGGACTGATGCTGAAGCTGAAACTCCAACACTTTGGCCACCTGATGTGAAGAACTGACTCATTGGTAAAGACCCTGATGCTGGGAAAGGTTGAGGGCAGGAGAAGAAGGGGGCAACAGAGGATGAGATGGTTGGATGGCATCACTGACTCAATGGACATGAGTTTGGGTAAACTCTGGGAGTTGGTGAAAGACAGGGAAGCCTGGCGAGCTGCAGTCTAGGGGGTCCCAAAGATTCAGACACAACTGAGTGACTGAACTGGACTGACTGTTGAACTTTGCAGTTTGATATTGGAATACCTTCTTAAATAAATGTGGTTATGTAATACACCATTTTAATGTGCATTTCTCACTTTATGTTTTTCTGCCAATGATTTATTACTTGCTGTTTATTTTATATTTATTTATACTGTAGAAATGATGTTAGACAAGAAGCAAATTCAACCGATTTTCTTATTCGAGTTCAAAATGGGTCACAAAGCAGTTGGACACAACTTGCAACATCAACAATGCATTTGGCCCAGGAATCGCTAATGACCATGCAGCGCAGCAGTGGTTCAAGAAATTTTGCAAAGGAGACAAGAGCCTTGAAGATGAGGTACATAGTAGCCAGCAGTTGGAAGCTGACCACAACCAACTGAGAGCATCATCTATGCCGATCCTCTTATAACTACACAAGAAGTTGCCCAAGAACTCAACATCGACCATTCTGTGGTTGACTGGCATTTGAAGCAAACAGGAAAGGTGAAAAAACTCATGCCTCATGAGCTGACCAAACATGAAAAAAATCATCTTTCTGAAATGTTGTCTTCTCTTATTCTACACAACAACGATGAACCATGTCTCAATCGGACTCTGATGTGCGACAAAAAGGTGGATTTTATACAATAACCAGCAATGACCAGCTTAGCAGTTGGACCAAGAAATTCCAAAGCATGTTCCAAAGCCAAACTTGCACCAAAAGAGGTTATGGTCTCTGTTTGGTGGTCCGCTGCCAGTCTGATCCACTACAACTTTCTGAATCCCAGGTGAAACCATTACAGCTGAGAAGTATGCTTGGCAGATTGATGAGATGCACCAAAAACTGCAATGCCTGCAGCTGGCACTGGTCAACAGAAAGAGCCCAATTCTTCTCCATGACAATACCCGACCCCACTTTGCACAACCAACACTTCAAAAGTTGAACAAATTGGCCTAGGAATTGTTGCCTTATCTTCCATATTTGCTTGGTCTTTTGCTAACAAACTACCATTTCTTCAAATATCCCGACAACCTTTTCCACAACCAGCAGGAGGCAGAAAATACTTTCCAAGAATACCGACTCCCGAAGTATGGAATTCTATGCCACGGGAATAAACACACTTACTTTGTTGGCAAAAATGTGTTGACTGTAATGGCTCCTATTTTGATTAATAAAGATGTATTTGAACCTAGTTGTAATGATTTAAAATTTCCTGTTCAAAATAGCAATTACTTTTATACCAACCTAATATACACTCCTAGTGGAAATTAAATTAGAGCAGCTATTGTGGAAAACAGTTGATTTTACCTACTAAAGTTAAAACATATCAGTACTCTAATGACACAATAATTCCACTTCTAGGTTTATATACAGGAAAACTCCTAGACATACATGCCAAAAGGCGTGTACAAAAATTTCCACAGCAACACTTTCCAAATAATAACTATTGTATTTAGAAAAACTGAAATGCCCACTGACAGAAGAGTGAGTAAATCATGGAATATTCACATGATGTTATACAGCAGAGCAGTTGAAACCACTGAACCACACTGCCACATGCAACAATATGGATGAATGTTAGAATTATAATATTAACTGAAAAGAGAACATGCTATGCAAACTTTTTTCTTAAGGCTGAAACAATTAAAATGAGAATGTTTAACAAATTCATACAGATTCAATGAAGTTATATAAAAAAGGAAGCAAGACATGACCAATATGGAATTCAGGGTAATGGTTACCTAAAACAAGGAGACAAAAAGATAGCAGGGAGGGATCTGCATCTCCAGGGTCAGATGGAGGTTACAGTAAAGGTCCTATCTTTTCTGTTGGGTGGTGTTTCAATGGTGATTATCACATTATTTAAAATACCTAGCTAAACAAACAGCAGACTAGAAGAGGACCACACACAGACCAACAATGGAGAGTGTGTCAATGACCAAGGATTATGATTAGTTACTTCATACACCTACAATTTAAGAGAAATAAGGAAAGAAAAATGAGACAAGAGAGAAAATAAATTATGCATGTACAATGTTACATATTATATATAAACTTCATTTCAAAACAGTAAAGAGGGCCTTGGACAATATTTGTTATAAAAGGGAGGAGGAAGGTATTTGATAGGGTTGCAAATCACTGCTCCAGCCAAATGAGGTTCAATGTTACTATAAACTCTGAACCTCCATGTCATGTCATATCATTCTTGCATGCATGCGTGCTAAGTCACTTCAGTCGTGTCCAACTCTTTGTGACCCTATGGATGGTAGCCTGCCAAGCTCCCCTGTCCATGTGGTTCTCCAGGCAAGAATCCTGGAGTGGGTTGCCATGCCCTCCTCCAGGGGATCTTCCCCACCCAGGAATTGAACCCACATCTGTTTGGCAGATTCTGCATCTGTTGGGCAGATTCTGCATTAGCAGGAGGGTTCTTTACCACTAGTACCATCTGGGTAGCCCTATATCATTCTTAAAGCACTGCATATGTTGCCTGGCTTATGATTTTTTTTTAATGTATTTATAGTATCTCCCCTGGACTATATGTATGCTCCTTGAAGATTCTGGACTCTCCACAATATGCAGTACCTTGGGTAGAGTAAGCACTCATTAATTTGTTGAATGAACAAAATATAATTAATTTGGTGCTTTAATTTATGCCAGATAACAGCCCTTCACATTCTGGAGTTTATCAGAATTCAGGAATACAACATCTGAAGTATCAGTAGAACATCTACTTCTGGATGGCAGATGTTTAACTCAGTAAATTTGTCCCATACTTGTTTAAGCCAAAAATACTCTAATATGACTCCAAAGAAATCTCAATAGCTCCATATATGTAATAATAATAAAGTGCATTAAGTATTTACCATAGGCCAGCGTGTGTGTGTGCTAATTCACTTCAGTCTTGTCCGGCTCTTTGCGACCCTATAGACTATAGCCTGCCAGACTCCCCTGTCCACGGGATTCTCCAAACAAGAATGCTGCAGTGCGTTGCCATGCCCTCCTCCAGGGGCTCTTCCCAAACCAGGGATCAAACCTGTGTCTCTTACATCTCCTGCTTTGGCAGGCAGGTTCTTTACCACTAGTGCCTGGGAAGCCCACTATGGGCCAGACGCTTTGTATTATCTTGAACAAAGAAATGATTTTGGTCTCTTTTACCAATAAGGAAGCCATGATTCAGTGAGGCTAAGAACCTTTTCCATGTCTACATTGTTGGTTTGGCAGAACAGTGATTGGACTTCAGGTGGCTTTATACCAAATTAGCCTCTTTCAAATATGTTATGCCACCTATGGACATCTTCATGTCTTACTCAATTTTTTCTTTATTTCTTTGCTTTTTTGTTATTATAAGTCTTTTGCATATAGAAGGGAAAGTCTCCAGGGTTCCATTTGCCAAGGCCAGAGAAGGACAGAAGTTAAAGGCTTCATGAGGTTCCCACAGGAAAACTCTTAAATAAGAAGGGAGATAAAATGCCTTAAAATCTTTGTAAGAGTTCCAGTAAGAGATGAGGGAAAGCCATATAGGCACGTTGCAAATCTAGAAGAGAGATGGTGGTGGCAGAAACCAGAGCAACGGCAGTAGAAATTGGAGAGAAACATAGAGATATTTCAGGGGCAAAATTGTCAGAACTTGATTCTCTGGACGTGAGGAATGTGGGGGCAGGAGGCTTGAAGGACACACTTGACTTCTGAGTTGGTCTCTTAGTTCACCAGCACAGACCTTGGGCATGTATTCCATAACTCTCCACAGAGAAATCCTTAAAAAGGAGTATACTACTTTTCAACAGGATAGCTGGTTATCAACACCATCATGGATGGCTCTCTGATGGAAAAACATTTTGGAGGCTTCGCATGTCAGAAAATGTGTTCAGAGGCTGATGATATTTTTCTTTTAGGAATATAATCTTTTAACCATATATTCAAAGACCTTTCCCATCAAATTTATTATTTTCATAGCTGTATTACAGAAATGAAAACAAGCATAGATAGGATATATGTGACTATGAAGGGTACCAGTCTTGGAAGAAAGAAATGATACCATGAATCATTGCCTATTGGAACTAAGAGCAGTGAAAAAAATGCTCAAATGAACTGATTTAGGTAGCAGCCCCAGCAGTGCATTCCACAGCACACTCTAACTGCAGGGAATGAATATTTCAATGGCAGTACACAAAGTTGTGTGTTCTCTGCTAATTCCTTTTTGTAAAGTTATTGTGTTCTGCCTAATAAATTAGTTTGGATAATAACATCATAAACCTTAAAATAGAAATCATTTGATCAAAAGCAAAATATACCAAGGAAATACATTACCATCTAAAATATTAATAGAGCTAGAACTATTGGGGAAAAAAAAGATTAAGCTCTCAATGAGGTTCAATTTCTCACCATCTGAGCATAAATATTCTCAAGTGCTGATTCAGCACACAGTCTTTTCCAAAAGTCTTAAAAGATTGAACAGATGCTCCTAAAGGTCAGCAAACTTCATTACAAATTGACACTAATTCTTTCTTTTCTCCCCTGTTTTCGGGGTGGAGGGGTAAGAGGCAAGAGGCGGTGAAAGGACGATCAGTTCTATCATTATCAATGGACACACAGGACCAAAAAAATCAAGCTGGCCTCCAGAGGAAGCCAGGAAATTGAGCCTCTCCATCTTCCACCCAGCATAAAAACGGTCTAAAATAAATGGGAGACAGAAATAACAACTTGGAAAATGATTTTGCTGAATGTCTTCCTTTCTCAAGATGTCTGACCACAGCTATGCTTGAAATACTCATAGATGAACAATATTTGCCCAAAAGATGTGGTTATTTTTACAAGGCAAATAAGAAACAATCATTTCCAATTATTTTTAAAAAGAAATACCAAATAGAATATACATGGGATTTGATCACCTCAATTTTGACAGGCAGAAAGATAAGCATGTTAGGAACCAAACGTCATGCTTTTAGCTCCTATACATTTTGCCCAAATGAAATTCCTATGTGGTAAATATGCCTCCCTTTATGCAGTAAAATCCACCCTGAGTCCAACACCATTTTCCTAAAGTCTAATTCCTTTCAACAAGGCACTAAATCTTTTTATTGCAACCACCAAATGTTTTCTTATTGCTAGAAATGGTACAATACACTAACTTTTTGATACATGCCCCAGCTTTCCAAGGTTCTGTTGGAAAGAAAGTGATCCTTTATGACATTTTGTAATATCCCACCCCATTTATTACTTTCCAGAATTTCTATCATTAATTAAAGGGCCTTCTTTCACCATCCCCTGCCACCACCACCCCCCAAAAAACCTAATCTATTCCCCAATTGCCTATCATAGACTAAATAAAAGTCGGTCTATCACAGCAGCAGGCATGGTCATGCCAATTTCACAGTGTGATTTGTGCACTCATTTCATTTTGAAAATGACCCTGCCCTCCATCTGTCTAAGCCGAATGTCCTGCTTTTTTCAAGCCAGGCCTCAGGAGCAGCAGCACATGAAATAAGGAAGAAGACAGAATGGCCTCCCTCCTGCCCACTTTAGCAGCCACACTCACAGACAGGGGAAGCAGCACAAAGAGGGGAACCTCAACTGATGCCTGTAGGGATGGGAGAAATCCAGGGGAGAGCAGAGGCCTTCTATTTTGGTTCCATTCCCAAGAGGCCATTTGAAGGTGAATGCTTTCATGATGCAATACAACCCTGAAAATTGGACTGATAGACTAAAGATACAAAACACAATTTCCCATTTCCATGTTCTGTCTTGTTACCTTGATTTATAATAGCATCTTACCCAAAGTATCAGGTCATACATAAGTATTTTAAAAGACTGAGCCTTTTGGATAATTTTTTTTCTCCAAGAGCTAAGTATCAATCAAGCAGGCATGAAGGAGAAGGCATCCTATTCCTTTACTACTGAGCAGCACTAGACAGCATCCCTCAAACCATGTACCTCTTTGGGCTGAAGACCGGAAAGGATTTCAGCAGAGATTGGGTTGGAAGAAGTCTCGGAGTCAGGTTACTGAGTTATGACCAAAGAAAGTCTTTCTCAGCAGCTTTCTCTGGGCATCCTGGGTGGCCCACTCAAACCCACTGGAAGGAGTGCAGTGTGTCTCTTACTTGGTATTCACGCAGTGGACAGTACCTTGTCCAGTTTCATGCTTCAGTAGAACACAACTCTGGCAAACTTTGCAGCAAGGGAGAGGAATGGATGAGAATATGAAGTCAATTTCTTGATAGCATATCATTCAGATGTCCTACTGAAGTCTCTTCTTAGCTATAATAGATGATTAGGAAATTCACCACCTCTCACTTATCACCTCCTTAACATCTGCTCACAGCTGCAACTCAGGGAAGAAAGTTCAAAGTCTACCAGCTAAAGTTGCTTGTTTGTTTTAATAGAAAAAATAACAACCAAGAAAGCAAGACACTGTATTCCCTCAAAGCTGGGCCCTTATGTGATACATGTGTGCGTGCTCAGTCGCTTCAGTCTGCCCTACTCATTGCGATCCTATGGACTGTAGTGTGCCAGGCTCCTCTGTCCATGGGACTCTCCAGGCAAGAATACTGGAGTGGGTTACCACTTCCTTCTCCAAGAGATCTTCCCAACCCAGGGATTGAACCTGCATCTCTGATGTTGCCTGCATTGTCAGCTGAGTTCTTTACCATTAGCGCCACTTGGGAAGCCCCATACTGAGCACTATTAAATTCCAAAGAATTTATACACAAATAGACCTTAAGGTAGTAACACAGAATCTAGGGCATCTATTCCAAATACATAAGAAAGGAACAAAAGAAAATCCAGCCACAGATTCAGTAGGTTGGAAAGTTAAAAGAGGTAACGGTGCACAGAAAAGGGAAAACTTGGAATGTGCTTCCTCCTCGCCTCCACCCTTCTTGGAAAACACGAGGTTGTAGATTTCTGCAAGGTTTTTCCACTTCGTGGTGAAATCTGGAGAGTCAAGGCAGACCACAGAGCCAAGTTTAAACGCTAAAATGAACTCGGTAATATTTGTAGTTACGGAAAAACGGGGGGAGCGGGAGGGGTAGTGGGAGCAGGAGCTGAGGCTCTTGAAACTAAAGCCAAACCTAAGTATCACATAAACTCCAAGCACTCTTTCCTGCTATCAACCTCTGAAACGACAAAATAAGAACTCCTGATCGCTGCACTATTTTGTTCTTAGAAAGTGCGCCCACGGGACGACCCAAAGACAGAAAGTCCACTGTAATTCGGGGAGAATACCAAACTGACATTCCTTTTTCCATTCCCGTTTCATTCACCAAAACAATGTGAAACAACACCATGTATATGCACTGCACAGTGTCTAAAGGATCAAAAACGGAAGGGACTTCGAACCGTAAACCTTCCACCTCCGCGCCAGAGACACAACAGGCAGTCAACAATCCTCATTTACCACAGAACGGAGGGTGACCACGACCTCATCTCCCCTCACCCCAGGGTCCGCCCCGAGGGGACTACGCCTCCCAGGATGCAGCGGGGCTACGTCCGCTGGCGGCGCGAACCGGTGCATGCCGGGAAGTAGAGTTTCCGTCTTCGAACGGCCAGGAGGTCTTTCCTCTCGCGTCTAACGCCGCTCACACTCTGGAGTCTTCAGGCACCAGGCCAATAATTGAGATACACACATTAATGACTCTTTCCAATCTCAGGTTGATCGTTCCGCTGCAAAATACTTTAGAAGCAACCCCCCCACCCCCAAAGCCCATTAAAAACACCAACCTTCTTCGCAGCCTTCCGTTTCCGGTTGTCTTGTTGCCCTGGTAACGAGCGTAAGCAACCTCGGAGGCGGTTATGGCGGGCCTGGGAGGTTCGCAGATCCCCGACGGGGAATTCACCGCGGTTGTGTACCGGCTCATCCGGGATGCCCGGTACGCCGAGGCCGTGCAGCTGCTGGGCGGAGAGCTCCAGCGGAGCCCGAGAAGCCGCGCCGGGCTGTCGCTGCTGGGCTACTGCTACTACCGCCTACAGGAGTTCGCGCAGGCGGCCGAATGCTATGAGCAGCTGGGCCAGCTGCACCCGGAGCTGGAGCAGTACCGCCTGTACCAGGCCCAGGCCCTGTACAAGGCCTGCCTCTACCCAGAGGCCACCCGCGTGTCCTTCCTCCTCCTGGACAACCCCGCCTACCACAACCGGGTCCTCCGTCTCCAAGCCGCGATCAAGTACAGCGAGGCAGACCTGCCCGGGGCCAGGAGCCTGGTGGAGCAGCTGCTGAGTGAAGGAGAAGACAGCGGGGGCGAGAACGAGCTGGATGGCCAGGTCAATCTGGGTTGTTTGCTGTACAAGGAGGGACATTATGAAGCCGCGTGTTCCAAGTTCTCTGCGGCCCTGCAGGCTTCGGGCTACCGGCCTGATCTTTCCTACAACCTGGCTTTGGCCTATTACAGCAGCCGGCACTATGCCCCAGCTCTGAAGCATATCGCGGACATTATTGAGCGTGGCATCCGGCAGCACCCAGAGCTGGGTGTGGGCGTGACCACTGAGGGCATTGATGTTCGAAGTGTTGGCAACACCTTAGTCCTTCACCAGACTGCTCTGGTGGAAGCCTTCAACCTCAGGGCCGCCATAGAATACCAACTGAGAAACTATGAGGCGGCCCAGGAAGCCCTCACTGACATGCCACCAAGGGCAGAGGAAGAGTTAGACCCCGTGACCCTGCACAATCAGGCACTAATGAACATGGATGTCAGGCCCACAGAAGGGTTTGAAAAACTACAATTTTTGCTCCAACAGAACCCCTTTCCCCCAGAGACCTTTGGCAACCTGTTGCTGCTCTATTGTGAATATGAGTATTTTGACCTGGCAGCAGATGTCCTGGCAGAGAATGCCCATTTGACTTACAAGTTCCTCACACCCTATCTCTATGACTTCTTGGATGCCATGGTCACTTGCCAGACAGCCCCTGAAGAGGCTTTCCTTAAGCTTGAGGGCCTAGCAGGGATGCTGACTGAACAGCTCCGGAAACTTACCATACAAGTGCAGGAAGCAAGACACAATAAAGATGATGAAGCTGTCAAAAAGGCAGTGAATGAATATGATGACACCCTTGAGAAGTACATTCCTGTGTTGATGGCCCAGGCCAAAATCTACTGGAACCTTGAAAATTACCCAATGGTGGAAAAACTCTTCCGCAAATCTGTGGAATTCTGTAATGACCACCATGTGTGGAAGCTGAATGTGGCTCATGTTCTGTTCATGCAGGAAAACAAATACAAAGAAGCCATAGGTTTTTATGAGCCCATAGTCAAGAAGCATTATGACAACATCCTGAATGTCAGTGCTGTTGTGCTGGCCAACCTGTGTGTTTCATATATTATGACAAGTCAAAATGAAGAAGCTGAGGAGTTGATGAGGAAGATTGGAAAGGAGGAAGATCAGCTCTCCTATGATGATCCAGATAAGAAAATGTACCATCTCTGCATTGTGAATTTGGTGATAGGGACGCTTTACTGTGCCAAAGGAAATTATGACTTTGGTATTTCCCGGGTTATCAAAAGCTTGGAACCTTATAATAAAAAACTAGGAACTGATACGTGGTATTATGCCAAAAGATGCTTCCTGTCATTATTAGAAAACATGTCAAAACACACCATCATGCTTCGTGACAGTGTCATTCAAGAATGTGTTCAGTTTTTAGAACACTGCGAACTTTATGGGAGGGACATACCTGCAGTTATTGAAGAAACCCTGGAAGAAGAAAGAACGCATATTGGAAAGAATACAGTCACATATGAATCCAGAGAGTTAAAAGCTTTGATTTATGATATTATAGGATGGAATATGTAGTAGTGTCTGATAGTGGCCTTATCATAATGGTTTTATATCTGTTTTTCACTCTTGCTTTTTATCTCCAGTTAGCTAGTGGCATATTTACATTTGTTACATGTTGGACTTTGTACAGTTCAAAATTATAATAAAAATAATTAGTATTTTTAAAAAATCTTCACAAAGTGAAATGTAAGAACATCTAGAAACATTTATGAAAATTCAGAACTGCCTGGGGACACTATTTCTATTAGAACTTGTTAGAACCCATGTTCCCTCTCTGTTACCATTTGTGCTTTGTATTTTGAGTGACCTGCATAAAGGTTATATTATCCAGGGACTTGGTACTAGTCCTATCAGGCCCAGAACTCTGTAGTTAATGTATAGGATTTCTAGGCTTTTAATAATCTCAGGGATTGTGTGTTCTAATTCATAGTTTGTAATGAATACATATTATATAGCATTAGGATGTTTTTCAGAGTTTTCAATATAAAATATAATGCTTTATGTAAACAAAATACCTTACATTATAAATGTTTTTTTGTTGCTGTTTTTTTTTTTTTTAATGTGCAAGTCAGTGGGAGACCTTGTGCCCTTAACAAAATTATGGTGCTGTGGTTTAGAGACAATAAACAGTTGTCAAAGAATTTTACATAGTTTTCTTTTGTTCCACTTGTTAGTAATCTGAGTACATAAGCAACATATAGTGTTTTTCGTAACTCTGTTCTCCTTTATCTTTAACAGGAATAGCAGAGGTCCCATGAGAACTGGGTGCTTAACTTCCCACGTTTGTATTTGTAACTTAGGATATGTTAATGCTGGCGTTGTTTGTGTGTAGTAACCTCTCAGGAAAAGAAAAATCTAAGCTATTTCCATGACCCCACCAAACTTCTCTCCCACCTCCATCACAGATGAAAAGGTCAATTCTGAAACCTCCTCTGGTAGATTCATAATGCTGTGTTATGGCCACAACCCTTCCAATGAAAACCCCACTCATTCTGCTTAGGCATTTTTATTTTCTGAACCATACAAGAGCCTTACCTTGTTTCCCCACCCCTTTTCTTTCCATAAATCTGTCAACCCCAACTCTTGACCTGGCTTAGAGAAAAACAAAGTAGCTTGAATTATATGAAATTGCTGGTTTTGGAAGTTTTTAAACTATAAAACTAGCAATTTTTTATGGTCCAACCTAATAGTGTTCTACTGAAAGATAGTGAACCCTGCTGTGATGTTCAGTTCAGTCGCTCAGTCAAGTCCGACTCTTTGTGACCCCATGGATTGCAGCATGTTAAGGTTTCCCTGTCCTTCACCATCTCCCGAGCTTGCTCAAACTCACATCCATTGACTCGATGATGCCCTCCAACCATCTCATCCTCTGTCGTCCTTCTCCTGTCTTCAATCTTTCCTAGCATCAGGGTCTTTTACAATGAGGCAGTTCTTCGCATCTGGTGGCCAAAGTATTGGAGTTTCAGCTTCAGCACCAGTCCTTCCAATGAATATTCAGGATTCATTTCCTTTAGGATGGACTGGTTTGATCTCCTTGCAGTCCAAAGGACTCTCAAGAGTCTTCTCTAACACCACAGTTCAAAAGCATCAATTCTTCGGCACTCAGCTTTCTTTATAGTTCAACACTCACATCCATACTGGAAAAACCATAGTTTGACAGACCTTTGTCAGCAAAGTAATGTCTCTGCTTTTTAATATGCTGTCTAGATTGGTCACAGCTTTTCTTTTAAGGAGCAAGTGTCTTTTAATTTCATGGCTGCAGTCACCATCTGCAGTGATTTTGGAGCCCACCAAAATAAAGTCTCTCATTGTTTCCACCGTTTCCCCATCTATTTGCCATGAAGTGATGGGACTGGATGCCATGATCTTAGTTTTTTGAATGCTGAGTTGAGATGATGATTTTTTTTTTTCCCTTCAAGGAGAAATCACTTAGCCACATAGGTACCCACACAGGGACACACATAGGTTCTCAGCATAAATCCTCTGTAGCATGACCTTCTGGGTGCTCAAATTCTACTAGAGCTATCAGAAAATGGCTTATTATGAAGTCCAACGATTTTGAATTTATAGCAATTTTAATCTTAATTACATAAGCTGATACCATTTACCACTGATGTTTGAACCCACACTGGGAGGACAATCAGTGTTTAATGACCCCTTTAGTGCACCCCTTAGTGCAATTCCATCACTGGGAAATGTTCTTTAACAACCTCTGTGCTAAAAGTGTTGTTGCTTCATTGTGCAGTAGCTCTGTGCCCTCTCAATCTTCATAGCCCCTTAGCATTTGGAAAGTAAATCAATTGAAATCTTATTTTTAACAGCCATGTTTTAAAAAAATAGGGGTTTTTTTTTCATATTTCCTCAACTTTTCTCTTAAAAAAAAAAAAAAAGCAGAAAGTGTAAGTAATGTTAACCACCCAAAGTAAATGTTTTCCAGATTCCCTTTTGCAAATAGCTCAGTCTTTATTCAACCACACTTTATTTACCCAGGTGCTGTGTGTTTCTGGTTTGCATGTATGTGTAATTTAGCCTTTCAGAACATAAAAAGCTTTTCAGAACAGTTTTTAACCCCTTGCCACTAGGCAGTTGGGATTTCCTGGTTAGTAATGCATCAGGAAATCCTGACTGGTCCTACTACTAAGGGAAGGAATAAAGGTCAATTATGGCATTTGTCCCCTTCCTTACACAAGCTCTCCAGAGAGATACCCACCAGAATTGATAGATCCTGTTGCTACCTGGCAACAGCCAAGCCTCCTGAATCAAGCCTACAAAACTGGCCAGCCCTCAGAGCCCTGGAGGAGACTGTGAAGACTAACTCCCCAGGCACTTACTGTCCTCTAGTTTTAGGATATATTTATTTTAAACTCGCCTTCAAAGTACTCACCTCTGTTTATTGATTTCAGTAGGCAAATAACTTTATGATGACTCTATATTGCCATTTGAACAAAGGCATTCATCCCTAAAGCTTTTTTCTATGCTCTTAGAACTTCATGGACTCAGTGCTAAAAGCACTTTTCTCAACCAAAAAAAAAAAAAAAAAATTCCCTTTATTTCTTCAGTGTTTTACTCCTTTAAGATTTTTTCATAATTCCCGCACAGTATATTTTAAAGGACTACATCCATTATTTCATAGTCTCAGTCAACCCACCTCCTCACACATTCAGAATATAAGCATGTTGTACCCTAGTGGTTATTTCCATTTTCTCAGACATGAACAAAACCTTGCTCTGTGCAGAACCACCAGCTAGACTCGTTTGATCAGTGACAACACGCCTACAAAAGGATTCACATTCCTATGACGGCCCCTCTTTGAATTTGGCCTTAGCTGTGGCCAAGATATTCGCATCAGTGTTATTTGTGAAGGTCAGGTGTGTAGTGGCTAACTCTGACCCACTGGTGAGCAGCAGACAACGGGGAACAGGGAAAACTGCCGTGATGTTTGGCAGAGAGCTCCGAGCACCGAGACGGCTGTAGTCACAGACACTCCCCGCCCCCGAGGGGTGACACAGGAACGTATAGGCATGGCCCCCAAGACCTCAGAGGAGCACCTCAGATGGAATCCTAGCAGAACTGTCAGAGGTTTGGCCTGAGGTTATTAGAACAAATTGTGTGTAGAAGGCTATGGGGTAGTTGCCCAGATAAATAAGCTTACAAGGAAAAGTGAGACAAGAAAGGGCAAAAGAAAAAAAAAATTTTTAAGAAAGGGCAAACGGCTTGGAGAAGCTTTATAGGAGTAACTTTTTGAGCCTTCTGCCATATAACTATAGCTCGCACTCATTTCCACACTGGCATTTGGAGGGTTAGCAGTGCTCGAAGTCTAACCTAGGTAAGCGGTGTATGGCTGTCTGCACTACCTGATTTTAAAAAGATAACATCACCAAAAACAAATCTTCCATTTCTAGTGAATAGCAGCATTTTTAAATACAACCTTTTGTCTTAGGTTCTTTTTTTTTTTTGTCTCAGTCTTTTTTTTTTAATGACTACCAGCGATCTGGAAACATCTGGGAGATTGTGCTTTCCTGAAAGTGCCTTCTCCCACACTGAGCAGCTTCCTAGCAATGGTGTAACTTGCAGCTCACTACCCACCATTCACTAACTGCCTCTCATCCCGTGTTGATCTACAGCCAGGACTAATGTGACATTTGGAGCTTTTGTTTTCATTTACTGGGCTATACCCTTAGTATTAGTCAAACAACACATTTTGTAACTCTGGGTTCTTGGTTGTCCAACCACATAATCACCATGGCTATAGCCACCAGATTCTAAATTTATACCTTCCTTCTAACTGTAAAATATATGCAACTTTTTGAGTTCCTTAATGTTGCTCAAATCCTTCAGCAGCAACCTTAATTCTTAAATTAGGAGTTTTAAGGAACTGTGAATTTCCCAAGAACCTAGATTGGTTTTAGATCATAAAAAAACATGTCTTTAATCTTAGTTTTCAATTTCTAGTCTCCCTATAGGAAAATATATAACTTACGGTAACAGGTTATTCTTACATTTTTAAGTACAGCTCAAAGGAATACAATATAAAAATTATAAAAATGCAAATTTATTAAATTCCTCAAACACAGCACTTCCTTTTATGAGTCTCATATTAAACCTATAAAGGCATCATCACAGGACCTTGTGGATTAAACATTTACAGAGCATGACAGCACCTGGGACAAAAGGCTTCCTGGTATTTCTATGGCACGTAGTCATGAAGATAGCAGTCTTTCCTCTCTACTTAGGAGACTCTGTTTCCTTACTTGTGGTCTTCAGTGGAAGGCAATGACTAATAATCTACTTTAAAAGGCGGAAATTCTGTATACATCTGACTTCTGACTGACTACAGGGCACAAACAGCCTCGAGCAGTGAAGAAGCCAGCAGAGGCACTTGATTTTGTCAGACCTGGCTCCATCTTCTGGCAATGCCACTTCCTGGCTACTAACAGTGGGTGTCAGTCATCGTCACTAAACCTCAGTTGGGCTCCTCAGGTGGCACAGTGGTGAAGTATCCACCTGCCAATGCAGGAAATGCAGGTTTGATCCCTTGGAGAAGCAAACGGCAGAACACTCCATTATTCTTGCCTGAAAATTCCATGGACAGAGGAGCCTAACGGGCTAGTCCATGGAGTCGCAAAGAGTCAGACATGACTGAGCGACTGAGCAAACCTCAATTATTTCACTGGTAAAAGGGGGACAATACCACCCACTTTACAGGGCTGTTGTGATTACAATCAGAACTTCTTGTCTAGGGTTAAGTGCCCAGCAGTGTCTGGCTAATAGGGGGAAATTAGAAAGTTATTAATGCAATAATCAATTCTAGGGTAGTGCATCCTAAGTCGCTTTAGTCACGTCTGACTCTTTGTCACTATGGACCATAGTAGTCCATCAGGCTCTCCTGTCCATGGGATTCTCCAGGCAAGAATACTGGAATGGGTTGCCATGCCCTCCGTCAGGGGATCTTCCCGACCCAGGGATTGAACTCATGTCTTTTATGTCTCCTGCACAGATAGGCGGGTTCTTCACCACTAAAGACATCTAGTGTTAGGCAAAAATACAGAGACTCAATTAGAATCTGGAGAAGGCAATGGCACCCCATTGCAGTACTCTTACCTGGAAAATCCCATGGACGGAGGAGCCTGGTAGGCTGCAGTCCATGGGGTCGCGAAGAGTCGGACACGACTGAGCGACTTCACTTTCACTTTTCAGTTTCATGCATTGGAGAAGGAAATGGCAACCCACTGCAGTGTTCTTGCCTGGAGAACCCCAGGGATGGGGGAGCCTGGTGGGCTGCCGTCTTTGGGGGTGCACAGAGTCGGACATGACTGAAGCAACTTAGCAGCAGCAGCAATTAGAATCACTCAGACTCAGTCAGAAGGGACATCAGAGATTTTTATTTTACAAAAGATATTAGGCCCAAATAGGAAAAGTGACTTGTGGTTGGCAGATAAAAATTGAGCATCCACATAATTTCCAGACTAGAACACTTTCCACCGTGTTCTTAAACTTAGAACTCTAACTTCTCCTAAGTTATTTTATAGCTTATAGCGACACATTTCAGTCATTTAAAAAAAATTATCTTTTCAGCTCTAATGTGGGCACAATACGGTACAAAGGATGTAGTAGAACTTAGCAAGAATGGATTTAGAGGTTTCCATCAGGCAATACTACACCCAATCAACAGACATCAGAAAATGCAGCACAAGTTGACTTTACAAGTATATTGAAAAAGAAAGAGGCCCCTGAGGGCAAACACAGGCAAAAGTAAATGTGATAGCAGTTAAGATCCCATTTGTTTTTCTGATAGGGTAGCACAGGAAACTGGAGCAGTATGGTTTATCAAAGGATTTCAGTCTGGCACCTGGTTAAATCAAGTAGATGTAATTGCATGTTTAGTGTCTGTCTGGCGTAAGCGTTGATTCATTGAAAGAAAGCCTATTTGTTGACAAAATGCAAAAATAGAGGTGAACAATAAATAGCATGCTAAGTGGAAATGCTTAGTGCCCTGACCCTTGAATGCTCTTTCCTGGATGTGTTATTGGGCAGGCCCTGGCTGTGAGTTCCAGAGACCTGCCATTACTTGGATAAGAATCCAGAACTGTACATGTCTGGATTCTATTGCTGTCCCAAAGCTGGATGGGGCAAACAATATTCCTTGTAAGAGCCAAGAATCTAAAGTTTTGAAAAATCTGCAACTAAATAGAGTAAGACACAAATTTTAGTAAGAATAAATATAAGTAATGAGGCTTTATATATATATATATATATATATATTTTTTTTTTTTTTTTTTTTTTAATCAGCCTCCATGGAGATGTGGCGAAAATGGAACATGCAGAAAAGACAAACTGTTCAATTCAAGGTCAGTGTGAGGTGCCAGTGCAAGGTCCAGCAAAGATGCATGAGTGACTAAAAAATATTGGAACAAGGAATGAGGAAATCATTGGAACTATTCTGGAACACGTAGGCCCTGACAACTCATTTTAAGAACATCAAGTAGGCATATATGGAGACAGATGAGGATGGTGAAGGGTCTAGAAGTGACAGGAGCAACAGCTGATTGGAAAAATCTAGGGGAACATGAGCTGTCTTTAAATATCTGAAGAGCTGCCCTGCAACAGAGCAACGGCACAGTCTTTATGACTAGATGAGACAGAAGTCACATTAATGGACAGGACACAGATTTTGGTCTAACAGGCAAAAACCTATGAATTCTGGAAGATTTCAGAAACGGGGAAAAGGCTTGCTAGAAAGGCAATAAATTCCCATGTGGTCACAGCAAATGTTCAGGAGGACTAGGTTATCTGTTTGTGGCCTGGGGGGATGGAAAGATTCGGTAGCAATTATATTTGACCAAAAGTAAGATGAGATGATTTCTAAGGTTCATTCAGACTGAGCCTTATATGAGCCAAGTAGAAAACTGCTTTAACTAACTATAACTAACTTATTATATAGGGCTATAATCTTGAAATGTATCGAGTAAGACTGGGTTTAACAGGTTCAATCCCTAGTTATTTCAGAGTCCACACAGCTCCAACCTTCCCTCCAGTGGGGGAACCACAGGCAGGGCCAAATCAGCATCTGCTCACTGGTCATTCACTCCTGGAGAAGACTGCTTACAGGAAGAGACTGTGTCGTTATTCTCTTGAGGATAGCATGAAGCTGTCAACAAAGATTAAATGAAATCAACAAGAACAAAGCAACAATTTCTGTAACAATGCGTGGTTTGGGTATTGTTTTATTATTTTTTCCCCAGCACATCTTAAAAATCACACATGGGCATTTACTTATAGAACAGTACAGTCTAGGAAAAGCAGTAAAAGGAGAATCCAAACATGCACTGGAAGTACAGTACACAGACTGTGTGTTGAGCCCTTTGGAAAACAGTATGGCTCAGTCTGAACTGACAGAGCTACGCTGGAATCCCTAAGCAATTTTCCTTCCCACTACATACCCACTTTGAAGACTATTAGTGTGAAGAACGGTTTGTATGCATTAGTTACAGCAGTATAATGGCTTACACACAAGTGCTCACCCACGTGTAGTTCCCAAAAGGTGACTACAGTCCTGGCAGGAAAGATGCACTGCCTTGGAGGAAGACTCGGGATAAGATATTATTCAAGTCAAGTTGTCTCAGAGCCAAAGTATTTCACAGGCTTAGCAAAAAAAGGACAAAAATGAAGGAACATGACCTACACATATTTCTCATAAGATTTATCATTGTTCAGAAACAGAAATATTTATTACTCTGAAGGCACCATCACACAAAAAACGACTGACGCACAACATAAGGAGTACGAACCCCACCCCCTCCCCGACTCCAGGCTCTGCTCCTCAGGGAGCTGTGTGAGCAAACAGCTAGGATGTGCAGTGGGTGTCTTCATGACACAGTGAGTATGCCACGTCCGCCGAGCCACATCTTAGGGCTACTAAGCTGCGACAGTAGGAGTGAAAATGCAAGAAAGTACATGTAAGTTCCACTGACTGAATAGGTGTACGTAAGAGTACAGGTCTACCACACGATTAGTTCAACAGGCAAGAACACGTGATTGAAACCAACACTGTGGAAGGATCTTCCATGTTTCTACACACAACTACTTAATTCCTGATGTGTTCTCGAAGAGGAATCGCTTTGAACTGCTACACAAGCTCTGTCTTTAAAGACTTATCCTCTCCCACTCATTTTAAATAATGGCTATTTCATGGGAGGGGAAAAAAAAAAATCCCAACAAGGCACTGTATGCTTTGGGGGAATATTCTTTAAATAGCTCAAAAAATAATTATTTATAGAAACTGTATACCAGCACAAGTGTTTCATGTCCTTTTTGATATGTGAACAAGACTGCTTTAGTGGTTAAACAACACGTTTCATCATAGGGTGCTCACAAAAAACACTACCAACAATAAGATGCCTTAAAAACATGTACATATACTACTTAGAAACCCACACTAAAACATTTGTTTCCTTTCTCTCTCTCTCTCTCTCATTTGGAAGTTCAGACTATTTGAAAAATGTTCTTAATGATACTTAATGTATTATCTTGTTCCTTGTGGGGAAGAAAAAGTATAAAGTAAACTCCTTAGGGAAGCAAAACAAAATCTTTTCATGCTCACAGAATTAAAGTTACTTAATTCTGTGATGGTTCTTTGGCTTCAGTGGTCCTTACTCACGTTTCTTAAGGAATTGTTGTGGTTAGAAGAGCACAAAAGTGCTCATTCTTTGAGGATCTTCCAAAGTTCAAATGGGAATGCTTCAGGTTCACAGGAAACTAAACACCTCCTAGGAATATAACATTGATTTAAAATAATTAGAGAGTAATTAAACCTAGCTAACAATATACTCAGCTATAAATCCAAAAAGATTTAGTTATATTTAGGTTGTACTTGATTATGCTTCATTAATAAAATCACAAAAATTTTGTTTTCAAATTAGTGGAAATATGAAGATGAAGAACTAAAATTGAAAGACAAACCCAGATGCAAACAGAAGAACAAACACCTTCATACTCCCCTTGAAGAAAAAAATCTCTTAGACCCAGGTCCATTTTATTAATAATATAAGTTTCTATAATCTGGTGACATTACAGGTAGCTTTTACAGTTAAATTTCATACTAAAGACAAACAGTTGGCTTAGGGAGAAGAAAGCTGAGTAACTTACATACTTTATGTCACACACTGTATTTCAATAGTTTAAAACAACCTTTTACACCTCCTGGATTTCAGCATCAATGTATATGAAATTAGTAAGGATTGAACACATATATTGACAGGTGGCTCATCTGGGAATGTGAAGACTTCAAGCTTCCAGAACTCGTTAAGCCAAAGGTGGTTCTGGATTCTTCAGTCCTAACCTGGCACTTCTTATTTTTGGCTTTTCACACACCATGAGCTAAACCCTAATTAAAATTAAAGTTGCTAAAGATTAGTTATTAAAGCTATCTTTATCTCCTGTCTCAGTGCTTCTTAAAATGTAGATATGCTTTCCACAGAATTCCACCTTGGTTGCTTCAAGCACCTGCATGTGCAGTTTATGCATCGATGCATAATAAATATTTGTGTCCTATGTTTACATAGAATAAATGCTCAACCAAACTCAGCCCATTGGAGCAGCTGAGGTTACAGGCTTCAGCTTGGGACCACAGGGCTTTTCTGATCAACTATAGTTAGGAAGTAGAAAATACAAAAGAATATGACAGCAGAAAAATCACTGGAGCCAACAGGCAAAAGTCATTTTCAAAAATGCAAGCTAGGACTTACTTAGCAGTTACTAAAGGGATATTCTGAAAGAGGTTTGCTTGTAACCACCTGCATCTAGTTTAATACACACACTGATAGAAGCTCATCCTTCACTGCATTTTTGTTTTCCAAAATACATCAACACAGCTATGTATACCAGAAGGCTTCCAGCTTCATAATTAGCTTTTAGGTAAGAGTACTATTTAGGAAGAAAACTCCCAATTCCTCAACATAGGAAAGAATGTAATCCTTCTTTGTGGTAAAATGCTGGGCACAGTAAACATGTGGCTTTTGCAATTCTAACTAAAACTAAAAAAGCTCATGTTACTTAGTATAAGACTAATAAACTCACTTATACATTGTAAAGTGCACCAAACATTAAGGCAACCATTTCTCTAAGGGTCAATAAAGCTTGTTCATACTGAGTCCTTAGTATTCAACGCCATTTCTCACTAGCAGCAATTCCTATTCCCACTAAAATGCCAACTCAAATGTGACATCATCAAATAAAATATAGCTAATTTTAGAAAGACAAATCAATGTTATACAGTCCTGAAAACCAAATAGGCTACATAAATAAACTTATTCAAGCCTCACATAAGCAACATCCCTGGCTTTAACTTTTATGAAGCCATTTTCAGATATTTCAGAAACAGGAGGCAAGGTTTTAAGTGCTTCTGTGGGTATACAAGAAGTCAACTCTCTGCAGACACTAAGTATATGCTCAGGCACCTCTCAGTAGCAGGAGTGTGGAAGCAGGGAAGTGCTTTCTGATTTACTAAATCAGAACGAAACAGTACTGACAAGTGTTCATATGTTTCAAAATCATCCCTGTAGAAATGATTCAAACTGCAAAATGTAGTCGTCACTATAAAATCAAGGTTGGGGAGTCAGGCATGCATCGGAGAAGAAAAACAAAAGCATAAATCACTAATTTCCATAAGGTTCATGTAGAATAATGAACCAACAATTTCAGGTGTTACATTTCCTAATCCTGAGGTTGCTGAAACCTGAACTCCCTGGGAAAGAATGTTATAACAATCACGTGCAAAGGAATGGATCTGCTTATGAATCTATGTTTTATTGTAAAAATATTACTCAGAAACATGTATACACGTCAGTGAGATATTAGTACTGTATTAAATTTTACATTTTGATCACCAATTAGAGAAATTAGTTTCATGAATAGATGCATTTTATAAAGCTGAGATTCTTATAACCCTAGAAGCAAGTGTTAATTTCCTCATCAGGTATCCAACTATTTCAAATATCAAGGGCTTGAAGCAAAGATCTGCTGGAAATTTTCTAATTAAAAATAAATCACCAGTGAAGAGAGGCAGCATCTAATAAATAATTATTTTGTTTTTGTTAAACTAGTATTTCAATTTTATTTGCTTCAGATTTTAAGTTTATTAGTTTGAGGCCAATTTTGTTAAAAATTATTTATCATTTTGAAGTCTTAAAAATATTACTTTGTCAATTTTAGATTTTCACTTTTCTGGTTAAGGCTACATCAGATATAAAAGGTATCAAACTGCCCAAAAATACTTTGGAGCTGTTGCTACATAAACAGACAGTGTGTCCTTTTAAAGGATCGTCTGCATTTTGACTTACATTAGTTGATCAAATATTAATTTTTAAAAAATTATCAAAAGTTAGATATTGCATTAAGAAAAGAATCCATCTCAAAATGTGAATCATGAACCTTGACAGTGATTCAACGTAACTATTTAATATGCAGGTTTGAATGTAAAAATGTTTGCTATGTGTGGTTAATGTTCTATTATTTAAGAAATATGATATTTCAAACTTTTGATTATGGCATGTGTATTAATAACTACTGTTTTAAAAATTTAGGTTAAACCAGTAATTCAAAAAAGGCATTAAACCATTGTTAAAAACTAAATTGAAACTCTACTTTTATATGGAAATTTTTCATGTTGTTTGGGCTAATTTTTTTTACAAAAAGGCTTTTTCTCATTGAAACTATTGAGGTTTTCCCATTTCAGTAGCTGAATGATGACTGCGTTTCTTCAGCCAAGCAATTCTTTGAACTGGAGACATTCAATGTAAGGAGTCTTCCTTCTGGCAGCTTCTCCTGCATCTCAGCAACAAGAATGTGAAATGAGAAACATCGGTACTCTAAATTGAATAAAGGCATTTCTTTCATGGTAAACCTTTTCTTCACATACAATGAAAGAGACATCAGCTTTCCTTATAAAACATATAAAAAATGAATTAGGATATAACCATATGTTATCTCAGTGATACAAATTCAACTCATACCTCAGCAGAAACAGAAATATGGAGAACAAAAGATGTCCCCTGACAGAATAAATCATCCTAATGATTTAAGGTTTCATAACTGGATACTAATTTCAAAGAAAAATGTAGGCCACGCATCTTACAGAACTGGAGGAGTCCTAAGTAAGAGGTTGCCTATACTCTTTCACAGGTATTTTCCCTTAATGGCCTACTCACACTAGTAACGCACTCTTAAAAAAACATACATGTATATAACTCCTCAGTGGAATCCTTCCCCACATAGCTGCTTCTCAGAAACATTCTTTTAAAAAGCGGGCAGGCGAAACAATAGATGACACCAAAATCTGCCTTTGTTCCCCAAGAAGAAACATCAATACAAAACAGCTGGCAGCATCCTCCTCTGAAATAACAACTGGTAGCCAGCCTTGTGCTGCCTGACTGAAATTTGAAATGACAACCAGTTGGCTGTAAACTAATGCACCTACAATGAGAGAGATTTAGGAATACCATCTGTCAATCCATAGATGCAGAAACAAAACAAACTACAGAATGAAACAAACTTATTTTAAACCAACAAACAAATGCAGCTGAAATAAAGTCCATGATATATTTGATTACTGGTATAACCATAGTTAAAGACTTAAAAGTGACATTTTTCTTAGCAATAGTAATGGATTTATAAAAGGTTTCTGTTTCCAAAGATGTTATTGGGGTCCACATATTCCTTGACAGACTTCAGCATCCCAAAGCCGACATCAGAGATACTTTCCTTTAGCCACTGCTTCCGTAACTTGCCCACTGAAAAAACAAAATCAAAAATGCTTCAATATACACTACGATGGTGGAAACCAATCAATCTTGCGACCATGAATGAACAAACACTGTGTGATAAATGCTTTTATTCAAAAATGAGAAATGTTTTGCTTTATTTGATTTATTGAGCCCACCAGACTATCAAGCTCATTAAGCCCAATGTATTCCCAAGGGAAGCCCGTGCTCCACAGTGTCTCCTTTCTCTGCAGACTATAAAATGGAGATGGAGGAAGCTTGGACTGAGATTATGGCCCATTTTACAAATAACAAAATGAGGAAAACATGCATTTCAAAAGAACCCACCTCTGTCTGGTCTTTACCAAAACATGCCAAAGTTTCAGAGAAAATAAAATTAACTAAAGAAAACACACCCAGATGATTTTTTTGGGTATACTAGAGCAAAAATGACAAGATATACATATCCATAAAATAGTCTGAGAAGAACAAAATCTTTTTAAAAATTGAAAAAATCTGAACTTTGGGCTTAAGAAAAAAAATCTGGTTATGAAGCTTTCCATTTACATTTTCTTTCCATGTAACTTTACAATAAATTTGCATGTTCAAATAATGGTTATTTTTCTTCCTATTGTTTTTCCAGAATTAAGAGATTTTTTTAATCACTGAATAAATCAAATACCTAAACCATCTTAAATATAATTATCAGATTTTACATACTATATGTTTCCCTTCTTGTTTTCTAAGTCCTGCTAATTTATTCTGAGAATAACGAATACAATAGTTAGCAGCATAAATTATATTTTAAAAGGCATTCAATGAAAAACATAATCTTTTCTAAGTAGAACTTTTGTAAGAAAGGATATGTACTTAATCCATAAAAGAATTCTGAAACATCAACTTGCTGTGGCATTAAAAGGCAAAGTAAGAAAAAAGAAAAAAAAAGGCAAAGCAAGATACTGACTTATCTGTGGCAAAATGGATAAACCTTATTTATGGCTAGAATTATTTGTGGTCAGTACTTGTCAAATGTATTATTGCAATAATTGAATTCAAATGGTCATTTTCCACAAATGTTCATTAATGATCTAAGTCATCAACAATGATTTAATTGGCCAACTAGAATGGGAAAGCTTCTTTCATTAAAGCATTCAGCCTGTCATTCTAAAATGCACTCCCATTTATCAGGCTGCAGTGATACACCATAGTATCTGCATTTTGGAAATCTTAAATACCATTTTAAGCTCAAATCAAACCATCTTTTCTGTCTAGTTTCCCAGGAAACCATCAATTGTCATTAAAATAATAAATAGCATGACATTTTCAGAAAGCAAAATATTCTGCTTAGCTTCTGGAAATAAAAAAGTACTGCTGGTATTCAGAAGAGGGAAAATGCTCTATAGCAGGAGAAAAAAATCTTAAATTCAAAAGAAAAATTCTGTTTAAAAAAGAGTTTTAAAACCAGAAGCTGAACGTACAAATTCCTATTCATGCAGTCTCTACCACCGAAAGATGTTCTACCAGGCCCTCCTACTATCTCCCTAAGGGACAACTCACCACAAGCCCTCAGCCTGAGTTTTCTCATCTGCAAAGGGATTAGAATCTACAGGATCTTTTCACCTCAAATATCCGATGATTTTAACACTTAAAGTTACAAATCAGTTATTTCCAGATTTGCTCCAGGGTATTAAAAAGAAAACAAACCTACTCTGTGAGTGGTAAAAGTGTCATCATTTTAAGCCACGAACACTGAGGCAACTCAGGAGAGTGGGGTGAAAAGCAGTCAATGCCAGTCTCCACTGTTATCTGTAATATAGTTTCACTGAATGTGTCCTGTGGTTATGGATGTAATTGTCCTGAAAAGACTGCAAACAACTGCTCCAACAAGATGGAGCACATTAGAACCTCAGCAGGATGCCCAACAGCTAGCTTGTCTGCCTGGTTTTACACCTCCAGTAATAATGCAATTCCACAAGGAACTGAACCATCGTCTGAGAAGCCACCCAACAGTCATTGCATATTTAATGAAGTCACTCACCAAGCGCTGGAAAACAGAAGGTGCTTGGAGTGCATCATTAGTTCTGTCAGAAGGATAATTTACACATCTATCTTGTCAAATTTTCTATGGTTTATACTTTTACAATAATCAATCTAACATACATTTGATTAGTGAACTAGAAAGTAAAAAAAAAAAAAAAAAAAGAAAGAAAGGCAGTTCAGGCAGCATAGCTGTGGCCCCTCATAAACATATCTGATAAAAGAATTTAAGCCCCTGATGATTTGATGGCAGAGGTCTGTGTGTTTCTTCTGTTAGTGATAAGAAAATTTAAACTGAAGTTAAAATCACAATTTATGCAATTAACGGAATGAGAAATCTTTTTGGTTTTGCTTAACAATTTAAGTCAACTACACTACAGGATAAATGTACAAACAGAAAATAGAGCTTAAGCAGAAATGCTTAATGAGCATTTATAATGAGAGATTATTAGAAATAGTCTTCATAAAATTCTAGAGAACCTTCTTCTCTGGCTGCCTCAGATGAATTAATAAATTAAAAGACAACAATGAAATATCAAAGGCCCTAATCCCGAAGGGGAGATCACACTTGAAAGTAGAAGACTTTTATTTTTTAGAGCTAAACAACAGCAATAATAATGCCCTTTGTACAGTCTTTATTTTCATTGCTAGGAATTTTAGAAATTAGCTGGTTAGACTGATCTGGACATATGTAACACATTTGTGTGCATTAACTATACAGTAGCTGCTTAAACATTTACAGACTCATTTTCAGAAAAGGTAGAAACAACATTCTGTCCTTTATGCAACATGCCATACTAAAGGGGAGAACAGATGAATGAAAACAGCAAATAACAGATGGTCAAGACTATTGCAACATTTCTTGTATGAATAGCTATCTATGAAAGGGCTTGTGTACATTCATACTGCATGAAGCTTACTCCTCTTTCCAGACCTAGATTATCTGATGTGTGGGGGGTGTTCATGACTACTGATTCAAACACATCCCTCTGACTTCTGATTCTCTAGAAGTATAAACCTAGCTTGAGAGCCAACAGTAGAGCTAGAAAAGCCAAGTCCACCATTTCTCAACATAAGAAAAAGACCCTGTATTCCACAATTCACATTTTTTCTATATATTCAATGTTCAAAATGTTCAAGTCAGGTATTTAAGAGTCTTAAATATATTTTTAAAGATACAAAAATCATAAGCCAGTCAAATAATAAACATTACAGAAAAATAATGGGAGGAAATTCTTTTTCTGCTTAATTAAGAGTGGAGTTCACTTTTTTTTAGAATTTCTCATAAATACAGACAGAATAAAATAAATATTTTGTGTTTTTTCCACAATATACAGTACATATTAAAAATTATACTTTTGGAACAGAGAAAATAGAAGCTTTTGGAACAGAGAAAATAGAAGCTTTTGGAACACAGAAATAGAAGCTTTGAAATCATAGGCTCAACAGTCCTCTCTGGATGTTAACAGCTCCAAGAAAGAACACACTTAGTGTGGAAATCAACAGAAAAGCATGAACTGACCTGCGTACAGGGGGACAGGTAATGGGAGTCATGTATGGAATATGTGGACACAGTGGCCAGTCTAGCCACCAAAAACTATTTGGAAGGGACATAAGAATTAGCAGAAACTACCAAATAATCTCATCTTAAAAGGGACACATCTAGTGTCTGCTAGCCAGAATTCTTTTCAGCTAAATTAAAAACTTTTGAATTATGGAGTTGATTATAAGGTTGAAAAAATCTATTATACATTAAAATTATGAAATGGGCTGGACTTTTAGAAGATTACTGAAGCTAAAGCCTAGAATCAGAATTTAGCCAAAGATAAAAGCACCTGACCATTATTTTAACTGTATTTTGAAAGCTCTAGTTTAAGTATCTTTTTAACACTATTCTATAGGTCATTTAAAAAAGAAACTCTAGATTTAGCTGCTTGTATGAGTGATCTAAGCACTGACTTTGTATAAGATTTCATTAATCCAACCATTCTACCAGTGGATTATGTAAGAAACTAGTGCTAAAGGGACACCGACCCCTTGTCAGATGAGGTTCTGGCCCCAAGAAACTTCCGGCTCTTTGGAGAATCTGGTGATCCAATGATGAGGATATTTCTTTGGGAGGGAGTGATGTGGGGTAGAAAAGAGGAGTTAGTTGTCCATTTGTATGTGTGTGTGTTGGATTTTTGTACATGCTGAAAGTAAGTAACAGACCTCCAACTGAGGGATACTAACACCCAGCTTTTAAAGACACATGAGATGAGACAATGACTATCCACGAGTCTAATTTAATGCTTATGCTCAGTCATGTCTGACTCTGCAACCCCATGGCTGTAGCCTACCAAGTTCCTCTGGACTGTAGCTCACCAGGATCCTCTGTCCATGGGATTTTTCAGGAAGGAAAAATGATGAAATGGGCTCTTCGTTTAGAAATGGGTTACCATTTCCTCCTCCAGGAAGCTTCCCAACCCGAAGACAGAATCTGCATCTCCTGCAATGGCAGGTGGATTCTCTACCACTGAGCCACCTGGGAAGCCCCAATTTAATGTTTAGTGGATACTTAAAGTCATGTTTGATTTCTTTATTAAAGTCATCTGATACTACTAATGACAGTTCTAATATCAAGATGAAAAATTCATAGATACCATGGACTTTTAACAAAGCAATTAAAAAATCTGGTATAAGATTCTTTTCTTATTAAATATTTTTAAATGTCATTTTTCTCTATGCTAAGGTTTTACCTGTGCAGTTTACAGAGCATCTCTAAGATCTTACAGATCCTTGAATAGGTCTTTAGAGATTATGAAACAGGAAGAAAATCTGAATGACCAAGATGATAGCAGAACACACGAGCTGGATTCAATCGGTCTTCAGAACACAATCAAGTGTTAATTCTGCTCTGTGTCCCCAGAAGATGGACTGACAAGCTCAAAATTTAAACTAAGTGGCAGTTAATGCCTATACAACCGAGCTGAAAGCAAGTAAGCAGACCAAATAACATGGTAAGGGCAGAAAAGGATAGAAAACATCACATGCTCCTTGAAGGGTCACGTTTTATTCACTTTTGTAGTCCTGTTCCATAATACAGGGCTTCTCTGGTGGGTGAGACAGTAAACAATCTGCCTGCAATGTGGAAGACCCAGCTTCGATCCCTGGGTCAGAAAGATCCCCTGGAGAAGGGACTCCAGGACTCTTACCTGGAGAATTCCATGGACAGAGGAGCCTGGTGGACTACAGTCCACGGGGCAGCAAAGAGTCGGACACAACTGAAGGAATACCACTTTCACTTTCCACAATTCAGGGTATCGACACAGTAAGAATAAAAAAATGTCAGTTAAACTGTAATGAACCACAGTTATCTATAAGCCACTTTAGATAAAGAGTAGGTATGCAAATATCCAATCTGGGTTTCTTTACTTTCCTTTGGTTTTATCTGCCTTGCATTCTCTATATTCTGACATTATTTCTTAGATATACTCAAGAGTTCTTCTATGTTAGCTAAGACTGGAGAAGGAATGTCACAGAACCTCACTCGCTTCCTTCAAATGTCTAGGAGCCTTTGGACTATATCAACAGTTCTCAATAGAGAAAATTTTGCAACACAAGGGACATTTACCAATGTCGAGAGACATTTTTGGTTGTCATAATTTGGACAACGTTACCAGAATCTGGTGGGTAGAGGCCAGGGATGCTGCTAAACATACTACAATGCGTAGGACAGCCCCACAACAAATTATTTAGCCAAAATGTCAACAGTGCCAAGATCAGGAAATCTTGGACCATATATTTCCAAAGGTCCATCTCCCAGGAGCCCAAATAATTTCCATAAAAGCAAACATATCTTCACTGCTACAATCAACTGAATTAGAAGAAATGGCTCCTGCTATTGTAAAGTGACCTTGTTTTAAATTTGAGGCTACTAACCAAACTGAGGCTACCCACTCCAGTATTCTGGCCTGGAGAATTTCATGGACTTAGTCCATGGGGTCACAAAGAGTCAGACACAACTGAGTGACTTTCACTTTACCAAACTGAAAGAAATTCTGGAAAAAGTGGTAGAGCAGACATAAATTATACCCAGAAAACCTGCCATTAACGACAAATGCTAGTTTATTTTAGAACTTAACTCCTAAAGACCTGAATCTAATTTCTACTGAAAAAAATTTTAAGTCATATTTTTGGGCCATTTTCCCAGCCAATGTGTGAAAATATATAGCTGCTCGATAGAATTTTCTGTGATGACAGAAATGTTCTGCATCCTCAGTGCTTACCTCAGTGGCTCCTAGCCATATGTGGATATTAAGCACTTGAAAGGTGGCTATTGCAAATGAGGAAATAAATTTTTAATTTTATTTCTTTTCAATTTAAATTTAAATAGCCACAAATAAGTGGTTTCTGTGTTGACAACACAGATTATTAAAAATTAAATTTATCTAAAGTCACTTTTAACAGATCTTACACTTGAAAATACCTATCAGGATTCATTCCTAATCACCTGAAAAAATAGCTACGAAAAGTTAATGAGTCTATAACAATATAATAATATAGTAGAGGTATTCTGAGATTAACAAACATTTAATACTTAAAAGAGTGCTGTGTTGTGTGCTGTATTTAGTCGCTCAGTCGTGTCTGACTCTTAGCAACCGCACAGACTGTAGTCCGCCAGGTTCCTCTGTCCATGGGAATTCTCCAGGCAAGAATACTGGAGTGGATTGCCATGCCCTCCTCCAGGAGATCTTCCCAACCCAGGTATCGAACCCAGGTCCCCTGCATTGCAGGCAGATTCTTTACCTTCTGTACCACCAGCGAAGACCACTTAAAAGAGTCTTGGTCATAAAATTGCTAGGGAGAAAGAATTCTCTTTAGAGGTCCAAAGAGAAATGGTTATTATCCAAGCTACCTATTCTTTCCCTAGTGGCTGAGAAAATACATCTAAAGCTGGAAGCTACTACAGGTATATATATAGGACAAGGTAAGAGGTGGCAAACACAATGTTGTCCCTGCCCTCTGTCTGGGACTGTGCCTCTTTAGCTTGCATGGGGAGGAAATGTAAGGATCAATACATTCTTATAATAGATTTTGTCAGCTCTCAAATCTGTCTGTACTGTGACATAGTTGAAATAGTTAAGTGGTTAAACGTTCAACTACATCATGAATTAAATTGTCTTTTACAGTCTGGTCTCAGAATCTCACTATTTACAACACTGCTTCAGTGGAAAAATATTATATTCAACTTTTAAGTTTTGTGAGAAAAAGCCAATCACAAAAAAGAAAGGGCAAAACAAACTTGTGCTATCTTATGGTAATCTGATAAAGATTCGATACTGGAAAGGCTATACTCATCTGATAGCTGTTAAAAGACCAAAATCATAACAAGCATATTGACACTGATATAGTCGAGACCCAAAACATTTCCATCCCTACAAGGAGCCCTGTGTTGCCTATTTATAGTCACCCCTGTCCTAGACCAACTCATGGAAACCACTAATGTGTTCTCTATTTCTCTAATTTCACTATTTCAAAAATGTTATAGAAATACTATCACAGAGTATGCAGTTTTGGAGGACTGGCTTTTTTTCAGTCAGGGTAATTTCCTGGCACTTCATCCAAGTTGTTGCATGTGTTTATGGTTCGTTTTCTCTTACTGCTGAGTAGTATTCCATGGTAGAGATGTACCACAGTCTGATTAGCCATTTAATCACTGAAGGACATCTGAGCTGATTCTAGTTTGGGACTACCATGAGTAAATCTGCTGTAAACGTACACGTACAGGTTTATGTACGAACATAAGTTTTCAATTCCGTGGTATAAGCGTCCAAGAGCGTAACTGTTGGGTTGAATGGTAGTTACAAGTTTGATTTTTACAAGAAACTGCAAACTGTTTTTATGAATGATGGTACTACCCTACATTCCAAACAGTAATGCATGATTTATCTAGTTTCTTTATGTCCTTGCCAGCATTTGACATTGCCACTATTTTCTAATTTTAGCTTTCTAAAATTTCTAATCAGTGTATAGTGGTTTCTCTTGTGGTTTTAATTTGCATTTCCACAATAGTTATTGTTTCCCTGGTGGCTCAGTGGTAAAGAATCCGTCTGCCCATGCAGGAGATGTGGGTTTGGTCCCTGGGTCAGGAAGATTCCCTGAAGAAGGAAATGGCAACCCATTCTAGTATTCTTGCCTGGAAAATTCCACAGAGAGGAGGAGCCTGTCAGGTTTCAGGGAGTTGCAAAGAGTTGAACATGATTTAGCAACTAAACAACAACAATGGTTACTGATGTTGAACATCTATTCATGTAATTATTTGTCATCTGTGCATCCTCTTCAGGGAATTGATTCTTCATATCTTCTGCCCCATTTTCTAATTGAATTGTTTGCATTTTACTATTGAGTTTTGAGAGTTCTTTATATTTTATAGACATAGATCTTTTGTTTGATATGTGGTTTGCACATATGAAAAGCCTAACTTTTCACCCACTTAACAGAGTCCTTCACAGAGCAAACTTTTTTAATTTTGACGAGATCCAATTTGTCAAATTTTCTTTCAATGGACTGTACTATTCGTGAACAGTCTAAGAACTCTTTGCCCAACTTTAGATCTTGAATGGTTTCTCTTGGTTTTTGTTTTTTCTAGAAGTTTTGTTATTTTATGTTTTACATTTAAGTCTATTACCTATTAAGTCAATTTTGGTATAAAGTGTGAGGTTCAGGTCAGGGTTTTTTTTTTAACCTATGAATTTCCATCCAATTGTTCCAGCACTATTTGTTGAAAAAGCTATATACTTCCTCCACTGGTTGCTTTATATGTTTGTCAAAACTGGTCGGACATATTCATGTGGGTCTACTTCTTAGTTCTCTACTTTGTTCTATGGATCAATACTCCTCCAATACCACAGTCTTGATGACTGTATTATTATAAGTCTTGAAATCTGATAAATTGATTCCTATGACTTTGCTGTTCTTTTTTCATCTACTTATTTCCTTTACCTTAACATATAAATTTCAAAATAATCTCTTCCATATCTACTAAAAATATTTCCAAAATTTTGATAGGAATTGGTATTAAATAGGTAGATCACTCTAGGGAGAACTGACATGTTTATACCAGGTCCAGTATTGCACCAGTCCATGAACATCTCTATTTATTTAGGCCTTTAATTTTTTCATCAGCATTCTGTAATTTTCAGAACATAGATCCAGTATATATATTGTTAGATTTATGCATAAGCGTGTACATATTTT
The DNA here is from genome assembly GCF_019320065.1 of Cervus canadensis. Classification (NCBI taxonomy): domain Eukaryota; kingdom Metazoa; phylum Chordata; class Mammalia; order Artiodactyla; family Cervidae; genus Cervus; species Cervus canadensis. Next base: position 56,527,345 of record NC_057400.1, on the reverse strand, counting down.
ATTAGATTTAAATGCCTTCTTTGGAGCAAATGTAAATGATACTACATTCTAAATTGCAGCTTCTATATGCCTATTGTTAATATACAGAAATGTAATTGATCTCGGTGTGTGCTCTTATAAATCTTGTTGATCTTGTTTTTGTGTATTTTTTTTTTGCATTTTCTACAAAGACAATCATGTCATCTATAAATAGTGATAATCACCTTGTCAATCTGCATGTCTTTTATTTCACAGTATAGGTTTTTAACAAAGCTGATCTTTTGCTCATTACTTTGAGTAGTCTCTTTTTACTTTTAAAGTTCCCAACACTACTGGATTATGTCAAGACCACAAAAACAGCTATGAGCAGCTACACCATAATTACTCTCTGAATAATAGGAAATAATTTTGGTTAGGTAAAGACATCAATATTTAAACTAAGACTGGTTATATTTAATCAAGATTTTTTTTGTTTCCTGACAAGGACTTAGGTATAATTTTAGCAAATGAACAACTTAAAAACTTAAGTCATAAATTGAAATTAAATATATGACTGACATAAATGCTGTTGTTTAAACTGACCAGCTCGTCAGTTACAAAAACAAGCACTATGAAGATTAAGTTAAGCAGGCTTTGTATTTCCTATAGCCTCCAGTTCCAGACTACATCTGTTTTCTTTGATACACAAAACCAGAGTTAAAATAGCTCCATTTATCACAGCATGATTGTAGGCAGACAAACCAGCCTGTCTGTTTCCAGATAGTGAAAGCGACTGTTATTAATCACAATTACAGGCCAAACTCTCTAAAAGAAATTGCATCAATATTCTCCCAACCCTCAGCCCTTCTACTCTTGAACTCAAAAATGGTACTGAGAATGTCAAGACACTGCCTGAAGGTCAGTAACTAAAGATGCTACTATGAGGCTGCCTTGAGTTTTAAGTTCAGGATACATATTAAGGAAAACCTTTTCTACACATAAAAAGAAATCTTTCAAGAACTCTATTATTGATTATCTTTAGAAGGATAATTAAACCCACTCTATTTAAAATTTATATGGAAAGATTTCTGCTTGAAATGAAACTAGGAAACTACACTGAATAGCATGGGATATTTGAAATTTACAAATTAGATGACTAACTTTAAGCACAGAAGCATTTATGAAAATAGACATTTTTATAGCAAATTTTGCAGCCAATAGGGTGAAGAAAATTTATTGCTTTCATACAGATGGTAACAGAACCTCCTATAGAGTGAGACTAATCACAGGTTATAGATGAAAATGTTAAAATAACTGTTCAATCTTAGTCCTTGATAAGGGTCTTTTTCATACTGTAACCCTGTTTTCAATGGTTACAGTAGAGGTTTAAGTATACAAACCAGTTTCACTTGGTGCTGTCTACTTCTTTATTGTTTTTAAAAGGCTTATTGATTTTAAGCACCTACTATATATGCAAGACACTTTTGATGTTTACATATATTATCACACTTAAGTCTTACAATAATCCGAGGCAGGTACTATTCCCATTTTGCAGATGAGAAAATTGCAGTTCAGAGAATTAATTTCTCTAAGGTGATATTGCTAGCTAAGGACAGAGCCAAGAGTCAAATATAGATTTGATTCTGAAGTCTTGTGTTCTTTCTCCTCTGTCTGTAAGCCTCTCAAACTTATATTTGCTTTAAGACAAAGCTTAAATGGAATCTTACATACATAATGCATCTAAGAAAGGAAACTAAAATGGCTGGTTGGGGAGTTATAGAGAAATGCATATTATTTTACCCTACTTTTCCACTAAATAACTGACTCTACTAATATACTTTCTCAGAAATAATGTTATGGAATAAACTGAGACTTTCCGTGATTAGGCATGACCCTTTATTCAAATAAGGCCTGCTTATTAAGCATTTGAAGCTAAATTAGCAAGGAGACTAATGGCATTCATGTTAATGAGAAATTCAAGAATCTGCAAAACTGCCCAAAATTCTTTGAGCGCTTAGACACTTAACTAGTCACATAACATATTCATTGATTACGTACTTCTTTTTTTTTGTTTGTTTGTTTTTTATTTTTTTCTTTTCTTTTTTTTTTTTGATTACGTACTTCTATGTAGAATAGTCAGACACTTTTCTAGGGACTGGGGAACACAGTGACAGACAAGATACAGTCAGTAACCCCACTGAACTTACTCAAACGGGAAACACATAAACTATACAAGAGAATAGGGAAGATGCCTCTAAGAAAGTGACATTTTAATCAGAGATCTAAATGATGGGGAAAGTGAACATGCAAATATCTGGGGGAGGGGGCACAAGAGGAAGACCATCAGAAAGAGATGGAACAAACAGCAAAGCACTTTGAAGAGGAAGGGGTTGACAGGTCTGAGAAACAGCAAGAAAGCCACTACTGCTATAGGGGGAAAGGAAGAGATGAAGAGGCAGAGATAAACACATACTGTATACCCTTGAAGAACCTGATACGGACATTGGATTTTATTTTGAACATGAGAAGAAAACCCTGAGTTTTAAAAAGACTACCCGGACAGCAAGAGAAAGAACAGCAGAGCAACAGGCGTGGAGGTAGACAGACTAGCAAAGAGCCTACTGCGGTTGTCCCAGAAAGAAAAAAACAGTGATTTAATGAGGGTGGTTTTGGTGACGCCTTCTGGTACTGGAGTCATCAGCATTAAGGACAGTGTTTTCAGTCCTGGGACTGAAGTAATCACTGAGAGAGTGAGGGGAACGTGGAGGAAGAAACTGGCTCTGGGCTGAACACTGGAGCATGCCCATGTTTAAAAAGTATAAAAAAGGCAAGGTAGCAAAGGGAAAGCAACTTTTTATCAGAACATGTGAGAGACATTTTGTGTTCAGGCTTACTTAGTTTCTTTTTCTAAGCCATGGAGGAATCAAAGTGGTTTAGCATTTGTTTCCACACAGTCATATTTCTGACTGCATGAAAAAAAAAGAGAGAGAGAGAGAAACGTGATAGAAATAAAAGATCCCTTATTTAAATGAAGCAGAACCTATCGATAAATATGCAATCAAACCTTGCTACATTCAAGTTCAAGATAATAATTTCTATAATTAAACTATTTCATTGACCTTTGAGTCTTCAACAAATAAAGGCTTATAAACCTAGAACCTGAAAATGCACATAAATTATACAAGGAGCTTTATTGTAACACGATCTGACCTGCATTTGTTTTATTGCGTGCCACTGACAACATGTTAGAAACCTATAATCAGGAAGTACAAAAACAACCGGAAAGTCAAACTGACTTATGTGCAAGAACTTAGAAAACAATGAAATATTTATGATAAGGAAATTAAAATGTTAATTCATTTCTGTTTTAACATCTAAAGCAGGACAAGCAACTAAACTTAGGGTCAAAATTAAACAGAGCTATTATTTTATTTTAAAAGAGAAACAGTAATGTTTAGTATTTCTTCTCATATACTTTTAAAATCATGTACCTCTTTTCAAAGGTGTTCAATTTAAATTTTTTTTAGCTTTTGACCTATTTTCACTATTTTGGGTTCTTAAGTCAGAGGACAAGGACACTGACATAGGAGGCCCTGAAGTCAAATTCAAATTCTAACAACTATTGCTCATACTTTGGAGTAAGCTACTGTACTCTCAGGGCCTTAATACTTAATTATCTTCATCTGAAAGAAAAGAACAGTATCTTTCCACAGCATTCTGATCAGGATTAAAGGAGACTGTCAAGCAGAGCACCTAGCAAATGCTTTATAAACGTTAATTCCTTTCCCTATTTTATCTCCCTCCTCTTTGATGTTTTAACATCTACAGTATTTACATGTTTATTAAAGTCACCTTCTAAGTGCTTTTCAAAGAAGAGGGGGACTCTTATCTTGGTTTAAATATGATGATATCATAATCCTACCAGTTTTGATCAGCGGCTTTTTGAAATGCTATCATATTTTACTTTATGGAACTGTAAGATCCTTCAAGAGAAGGATTACCACTCTTTGAAATGCTACCGTCTCATGGACAAGTAATATTTATAATGTGGAAAACATATTATACAACAATGTTAAAAAGCATTAGGCATATCTGGTATCAAAAATATCCCAGGAGCTATTATTTATATTTTTTGCTCTGGAATCAAGAATTGAATGATCATGACCTTTTGGTTAGTTAATGTTTACATCTTTCCAACTATTTTTAAATTAATTTCTATTTGTGTTCATTGACTAAATAATGGGTTATCAATAATAAATCAATAATAAATACAATAAACTAATAATAAAATATTGTTAGCCATAGCTTTAGACAAATAATAAAGTCTGTCTCAAATAAATTTGTACTAGAATTACTTAACTCTTTATTATTTTAAATTTGTGTGTATTTTCTTTTTCTGTAATGACACCTTTGCCCATGTTATTTCAAGTATGTTTACACAGGTTCTGTTAAAGCCTACTAAGAAACACTCAGTGTCTAGGGGGTATCTGAGTAAGCACTGATGGCCGTTCGCAGAAACACCAGTGGCTGGACCTGAATACCCTCATAGATCCCAGAGGCATAAAGTGTCATTGGTGAGAGAAAAAAAATATTGGTTGCAGGTCATTTGGTCACTGCTAACTTCTGTAGAATTTATCACACTGTAAAACCTGAGTAAACAGAGACCATCCTCTCACAATTAAGGAAATTAGTTCACCTAACCTGATTATCTAACAATTAAGCCCTGATTTCTTTCTATTCAGTACAAGATCTGGCTATTTTTACCCTCTTGTAGAATTACATGTCCTCTCATATTTACTATCACAAACAAGGATCCTACAGTTTCTTATCTCAAAGGAAAAAGTACACTTGTTGGCTGCTGACATCTACCAAAAGGCAAAATTGTCGGTTCTGGAAAGGAAAAAAATTTTTTTAAGTAAGTAATTATAGCTAAATTATTTTGCTTCCTCCCTCTATCCAATTTAGAATTAAGAACATATTACTTCATGATATACTATGTAAAATTACTATGTAATTTCCTTGCATAGTAGTAATATAGTGGCATCCTAAAAATATAAAAAAAATTTAAGTACTGTATATAGATTTCTGAACATTTTAAAGGAAGGTACAAAAAAATCTAAGCACCTTTATGAAATACCTCATGTTTACATTTCCAAAATTAGGTTTAGACCTTTAGATTAATCAAAAGCTTTTAATGCCATTTAAGAGGTTTCTAATATCCAGTTTCTTCCCGTCTCCATTTCCATCATTCTACCATTCACTAGCATCTCCATCAAAAGGCAACAAATAGGAAGAGAAGGGAAAGGACAATTCATTCCCTGTAATGCTTATCAGTCAGCTAAGTTAGAAATTTATTTGTGAAGAGTAAGAAAAACTAGGGGGAATATAATAGAGTAAATCGATACGGTGATGCTGGGAACTATTTTTCTAATTCATTCATCCATATTAGCAATCTTCTTCAGGCCTGGCTGAATACAGATTCTCCACAGCTCACTATGTTTTCTACAAAAATTCTTTCAATGTTCTTATACACATGTATGGAGAGCTGGCTGGGGCCAATACTATTCTGGTGCTGGGAGAAATGAAACAGAAGTCCCTATTAAGGATCCTACTTTCCAGTAGAAGGAGATAGCTAACTATAATGTTAGATAATGCTAAATGCTACGATGGAAAATCAAATAGGAAAAGAGGGATACGGAGAATCCAGAATAGGAGTTGAATTTTTCAAATCAGTGGTCATTTATCTTCATGCACTTCCCTAAAAAAAACTACACATAGCTATTTTTCTAGGCACCAATTTATATATTAAAACCACTGCTAGTAACATAGATAGATATATGATAATTTTTATTGGTGATATGATCAACTCTCCAGTAACTATAATGATCAAAGAGGAACACTATAACAGCATTAAAATCTTGAAAAAAGATTTTTTTCATATCCTGTCTTGATTAATCTGCTGAATTTTGAGTGGGCAGAGCAGCTCTTCAATATAGGGCACAACTGACTTTCAGCTACATTCCAGTAGTGGCTGAAAAACAGTTATGTAGGTTTCTTCCCCCTTTAAGAGCTTTTACTATAATGGTCAAATACCTCCCAGGTTGGCTGGGCTATCTTGGGTAACATGAAGTTCCCAAGAACTCAGAAGAAAGACCAGGTCCTGTTATACAGACAGGCTTGTCAAATCAAGCTTCAGCTGGTTACTACCACAACACACGTGAACTCAGCGACAGACACAAAAACTTCCAAGATAAGATCTCTAGTGCTATCAAATTCCTCATAGTCCCAGCATTTTATCAAACCAAATATTTTAAACAGTAGGAATATCAGAAATTCTACCCCTCAAAAAAGAATACCTCCATGGTGATGCGACAGGCTCCCTCCATTAGCGAGGATTTCTTCTCTAGCAGCTGTCTGTATTTGGAAACAAAACAACAAACAGATCACTTTGAAGTGAAAGAGTAAGACTCAGCTCTCAAAGGAAGCACAAACTTTCTGGGTTAAATAATAAACGGGAAGTCTAATTTTCTTTTCTGTTAGGTTAACTGTATTTTAAAAAGCAACTAAAATATGCAGCCTAGCTTTATAAGTTTTTTCCTAGTGAACAGTCACAAATTCTACAATTGTTACTTTATGATTCTAGAAAAGAAAAAGAAGGAAAATAATGAATTCAGCAGCTTAACTAAATGATTAAAAACAATTTTAAAAAGTTTTGTAAGGAGTCACGTCCTACTCTGAAGTAAACATCTCACGATACCAACAAACATTTATTGACTGCTTATGGTATGTCCAGAAAAGTAAAAAGTAATTTACCTGCAATAATTCATTTATTTTCACTAAAGCCATATGGAATAATTACTTTTATTCCTATTTCACAGATAAAGAAAACAAAGTTTAGGTGGTTAAATTACTCACCTAACATCATACAGTGTACACAGACTCAAGATTACTTACAAAACTATCAGGGATTAATGATAAAAGAAACTCTGATGGAGAACATTTGTTAGGTCAGTGTGTGCTCAGTGGCTCAGTTGTCTCCGACTCTTTGAGACCCCATGGACTGTAGCCCACCAGGCTACTCTATCCATGGGATTCTCTAGGCAAGAATACTGGAGTGGGCTACCATGTCCTCCTCCAAGGCATCTTCCCAACCCAGGGATTGAACCCACACCTCCTGCGTCTCCTGCACTGGCAGGCAGATTCTTTACCACTAGTACCACCTGGGAAGTCCTTGCTTTGGGATAAATAACTTGTCAGGCTTCTGGATATCTAAATATGTGTGTGTGTTTAGCGGGGTGGAGGGGGGTGGGGGCAGACCCTTGTTTTATCCTCGTAACATGTTAGGCTCTAATTAGTCTCTTTATAAAGCAGGAAGGTTAGAAAGATAAAGAATGGCTGAAGTACAGGGTGAAAAAAGGGTTACATTAACTGGAATTACACTCAATTACTCATGAATGTGTAGCAGATATGAGGTAAAATCCCTACAGTGCCTTGTAACTCTCAGAATTACTTGGATGTGTATAAACCATCAGTTAGGCCACAGTAGAGGAGGCCCTCCCTTCAGGACTGACATCTCATTGCGAAGCAACTTATAAGACCCCTCATCACTTAGTATTTAGGGTTTTTCAAATGAATCATATGTATGCTCACCCTATTCTAAGAGACTGTATCTTCTAACAAATTATTTTAAGTAAAGCAATAATTACTTGAAACCAGGAGCACTTATAGAGAATGACTGTTTGGCTCGTGAAAGAAGGAATACTTTCACTTCTGTAGTATTAATACTGTGGGGAAGGGGCCTCTGAGTAGCCAGAGGGCAATACGAAGACACTAAAAGGCTAAAGGGATAGGAGAGGATTCGATCTTTTCAGGATGACAGATTTGCTCATTATTTTGATTGGGGTGATTTCATAGGTGCATACATATGTCAAAACCCATGAAATTGTACACCTCATAGGCTGTTTACTATATTTCAATTATACCTCAGAAAAACTGGGTTTTGTTTCGGTTTTTAAAAAAGGAGGCCTCAGAGGGAGCCAACCAAACCCTGTCTGTGGTCTGCATCTAAAAGTGTGCCACTGAAAATCATCCTGTGGTACTATCTCTGGCAGGCAGGATACAGAGTTAATATGAGGACACCTGAGGCTTTAACAAACCCAGGCTCCTCCCACTTCCTCCATACTCTAGTCTGTTTCTTCAACTCTAGGCATTCTTGTCATGAGAAACACTGATTATCAAACAGAGGGCTTGATAACAATTAGAAGCTTGAGGTTATTTAAGAAATGTAATAGAAACTACTAGCAAATGAACCTCAAAGCCTGACATATAACTTTAATTTTTTAATTAAAATCAATCAAAATATAAACTGAAATTACAGCAACATCGACAAAGAGTTTTAGAGTTGCTGACCTCTAAAACTGCTCAGTTTTAGAGCAGTCACCATCTAGAGCTGCGTGGGCTGCCACAGTGCCATCAATGATCCCTATAGTCTTTATCATTTAATTTAATCAGGTATTATATAAGTAATAATGAATCACAGGCCACAGAATATTAATTATAGAATATTAATTATAGTATGTGTAGGGAATATACATTTTAGACTTCTAAGTCAGCATTCAATCCAGTGCAAAAATTATGTTTTTCATTTCTGTGGGCTGTCACCAAGGTAAACCACAAGTTATTAAAGAGAGTCAAACTAAAATCTGTAAGTTGACAGTAAAGTTTATTTAAATTAATAAAAGAATATAAGAGCTATATTCATTTATGCAAAATTACCTCAGTTTGTTCAAACACAGCCAGTGGGTCACTGATTCCCCTGTAGTTAAAGGCAAAGTAGAAATAGATACATGCACCTGCATCATAAGTCTGTGTCACCCTAAAAAACAAACAGACAAAAATCCCCCACAAGGCTTTAAGTGAAATCAGATTCAATATCTAGAAACTTAAAGGCAGTATTGTCTGAATGATTTGCTTAATACATAATCTCATTCTCTATCAACCCTCCTACTCCATAGAAGGCAAACAGATTTGCTAGATAAAGGATACCAACAAACTATTTGTATTATTTTCATAACTTTTTTGGTGAGTCTGGACTGTTATCCCAAAAAGTTTTAAAATTTTAAGATGATGTAAATATTTCTCCAATTGGCCTGAAATAAACAAAAATTCCACTTCCTCAGAAAGGAATTTTTTTTTTTTTACAAAGTATATTGCAGTTACAGACAGCTCCAAAACAGACCTCGTGGAACTTGGTGATCCCTTACAAGCCTTCTAAACTTCCTCAAAGTTAAGAGAAATAAATAGGACAACTTAAAACTAAGAAACAAGAAAAATGTTCAAATACCAAAAGTGATTGGGTAAAATACAACATCTTCACCAAGTTCACATGAATAAGCTAGTAATGACTTTGAAAACAAAGTGAAAGACACAAAGCCCTAAGACAGCGTCTCTGAAGGGTTTACGCTCTAGACCCCACATGTGAGGATGCTGTACGTGTGTTTGCAAAAGATATCAAGAAGGTTAGATTAACAAATCATATACATGATATATATTTGGGCTTTGAAAATGCAATTAGGTGAAGCAGTTAAAAGGGAGCTAAGGTAATCACAGTCAGATCTCTGAAAACAATTTACAGAGTTCCCACAAAGAATTTAATTCAACAGAAGGAGCAAATATAGAGGAAATACTCTTTTTTACTACACAATACAAATAGGATCTAATCTAAAATTTTAATGGCCTTTTAGGCCAAATGTTAGGTGCCTGAGAACAGAAGAAATGTACTGTTTAACAATGCTACTGTCAATTTGCCAGCTGTGTGTTTCTCCTAGTGTTAATTCACACCCATAAAAAAGACCCCTTGAATGTTTACATTTTAAGTACCAGATTTACAAACTTTAAGACAAATTGGAGAACTATGTTAACTACAAGGGCACTATCACTACAAATGACCACGTTTAAAGAATATAGAATGAAATGAGTTTACAGCAATTAGAAAATATGTATCACTCACATGAGAATCATCAATATCAATAAACAGAAAATATAATTAATATTAGTAGAACACTGCCACCTTCCCACAAACCCAGGATCTATATTACACAATTCAGTTTTCAATAGAGAGGTAGACTTCTAAAATTACACTAAAGCTTGATTGATCAGTATCTCAAACAAAGTAGAAATAACATTTTTTGAAAAACCTTAATTTGGGACCATTTCAGAAAATGACTTAGAACTAAAACCTATTAACAGCTCAATTCTATCACTTAAGACACTTAAATACCAATGTCTTCCAAAATCATCTGAACAAGAGATAGTGTTGCTGCCAAAGTTGTTATATTATTCTTTAATTTCTAAAAAAACAACAAAAAAGTGCGCTATATACTTTTCGAAGTACTGTACTTATGTTAGACTCACTGGCTAGTAATCTCTTCCCACAAAATTTGTTCAGAAAATTTCGGGTTAGAATTCCAATACACAAAATAATTTTTAAAAGACAGAAATGAAGTAAAATCAGTAAATGCACACTACAGCTGAATTCTTTCCCTTAGAATCTTTGATTTCAATGAAATCTACAACTATTTTAAATTAATTTCAGAATAGCTTTTTAAAAAATGATTTAAAAAGTCCATCTCACACATTCAAATGTTTACACTCAACACAGAATAATCTCGTTAGCCCTTATTAATCAGCCCAAATCAAACTCAACTAAAATTAAACTCTACTTAAATGTTAGTTTAATCAAGTATGTGCTATTAAAACTATATTTAAAATTCCTATTTAGCAAAACACTCAATTAACTTAGACTTTGCACATTCTAAATTTTGGTTTTATAAGATAATCATAGAAGCTAAAGCATTAGGCTTTTATCAGAAAATCCTTAAAAAAAAACAGCCACAGAATAAATTACATATGATCAATTCAGAATATATATATAACAATTCTGTCCACCTGCAGTACAATACATAATGAAGATCCTTAGGCCTTATAAGTACCATTTAAAGAACCTAGATTTAAGTGTTATTACAGAAGATGTCCTAAAGACAGAATATTTTACTTCCCAGTCACTTTCAGTAAGTAGTAGTTTATCACATGTCTCATAATGGAAGGGGAGATCTCAAGAGATGCTGAACAGGGAAGAAGGGTAAAAGAAGGAAGAAAGGATATCTGTTAAGCTGAGGTTTGACATAACAAAAGAATAAAAAATCCTCAACTCGACAAGAATACACCCTTTTATTTTAAATGCTTTAACTTTTACTATTAATAAATGACTTTTGGATTAGTGGGCCTGGTTTGTTCTCAGTTTTATAATACGCGGCCTGACAGACTAGACAGGTAGGCCTCTTATTCTGTGAGTTCACAGAGAAAATTAGTATCAAAAGACTGGACACAAAGTGCCCCTTCTCAAGAAAACATCCTTTGGGTCTGCTGCTATTTAAGAGGACAAGATTATTAGTTAACTGTGATCCAATATGGATCATAACTGTCCCATGTGGAAGACATTAGCCATATGGTCACTGTAAATTTAAATTATTTGAATTAATGAAGTTTAAAATTCAGGTCCACAGTCACACTAGCCACATTGCAAGAGCTCAACAGCCACATGTGGCTTGTGGCTACCATACTGGATAGGACAGATACAGAACATTTCCATCATCACAGAAAGACCTATTAGAGAGCAATGAGTTAATCTTCATTTGGGTCTTCTGGCTCCACTCATTCCTACATTCCATACCCAATGATTTAATCAACAATTGACAAAGTGGTTAAAATGCTTTTTCTCTATCAGAGAAAGAGCTATATTGAATGTGTTTGTAATTTACAGTTTCTTGACTACCTATGAAATGTATAGTTGCAATGAATGAAGAAGTCCAGGAGTTCAGACATTTGACTACCATTGTGCTGTCCGACAGGGCGGAAGGCTCACCTGTGGAAGGGAGTTCTACTTCTGCTGGGCTCAGGACCACTATAAAAATCCTAGTTGCATAGTCCTAATAAGTCACTAACATGGCAAGTGAAGTTTAGGAAAGCCTGCTAAGTGGAACAGACTGAAGCTTTTCCTCGGCTCACAAATTACACTTTTCCATTAATTTTAAAAAGTTTTTTCAGAAGAAGTAGTATAAGAACAACAAAAAAACTCACCTGCATGTAGAAAGAGGAGCAAACTGAACACCTTTCTCTTTGCATTCCCTTGTTATTCTTTCTTTTACATTTCTACAGAGATCTACAACCCTAGAAAACAAGAATGGAATACAATATTAAGTTTTCATGTAAGTTTCAAAAATTCTAATAATTGCTGGTTTATCAGCACATTTCAAGTCAAAAATTCTCTTAAAGTTTTATGTTTATTCCTTCAAGAATGAACAAAAGTCATGATCATTCAAACTGAGCCTTCCATTCAAAAATTCAAGGGAGCAAAGTCCTTCCCCTTTTTGTCACAAGAAAGACAGAAGTCATAAGAGCATACTCAGGTCTCCTGAAGATAAGTTTCCTACTCCAAGGAAAATCCAATTTTGAAATAAATTTAACTGTAAGATTTTAAAAACTTTTTAAAAAGTTCTAGAGAAAATGTTAATGAAAATTCAATTTGGGTTATGGGAATATCCCAGTTGGTGCTAGAGGTAAAAATTCTACCCACCAATGCAGGAGACTCGGGTTTGATCCCTGGGTTGGGAAGAACCCCTGGAGGAGGAAATGTCAACCCACTCCAATATTCTTGCCTGGAAAATTCCATGGAAATAGGAGCCTGATGGGCTACAGTCCATGGGGTCACAAAGAGTCTAACATGACTGACCATGTGCATCCACATGCAAGCACAACCCCCTCGCCCCACATACACACAATCTATTCCCATGTCTAAGAAGTCTTCCTTAATTTAAAGAGAATTTCATTAGTAATCACACTATTATACCAAATGTTCAATAGATTATTTTCAAGCACTAGGCTAAAATCCAGCTCAACAAAGACTTACTGAATACAAACTATGTGTAAAGTTATGCCAGACTATTTAATATTAGAAGTCAATGAAAACAGAAAAGCGAGGCTCAGTTCTTAAAGGGGAGGGAAGACTGGCAATATTTAACAATATTAATCTATTTTTTAATGTGAGTTGTAACATATTTTTATAACCATATATTTTGTTTCATCTGGAAAATAAGACTCAAAGTATACATAAGGCATTTTATCCTCCAATAAATATGGTGGCTACATATTGATGATGATTCTGTGTTTTAAACCTTGGTCTTTAGAACAGAAAAGATGACCAAAAGTTACCTATATTTCCAATAAGAATGAAGAATAAATAATTAAAATATAAATATGAAAAAGGTTGTAGTGTTTTATTAGCATGTCAATTTTATAAATATAGTGTGTAAAAATTCTATAAATTCTGACTTTACAAAACAACACTGAAGTTAAATTCTGCTTTATTTTGTGAGAGCTGAAGGCAGATAAGTAAAATCTGCTTAACCTTAATATCTATAGGAGTTAATGTGCATTACAAATTTATAAAGGTAATAAGTTCTTTATTATGACTCTAGAAAATGGAATTTATGTACTACTTGAATGAGATACTTTCTAGAAATTATTTGTATGGAAGGAGTTCTGAAAGTATCTTCTCACAAAGCTCATGCAGAGGTCAATACAGTCCATCTGGACCAATCACTACTTATGAGGCAAACATAACTGTGTATACTTTTAAATTCTTACCTGACCTTATTAGCTAATTTAACACTACTGACCATTTCTTCCTTGAAAAAAACTTCCCTTGGCTCCTCTCACAGCACTGGTTTTCCTCCAGATCTTCTAGACTGTATTCCTCAATTTCTTTTGTTAACTCTTATTTGGATGACTTAAATGAATCCTTTGTTTGTACCCCTTAAATGTTGGGGTTCCCTGGAGTTCTTTCTCAGGCCTTCTTTTTTCCTTCATTCATTTATCTGAAAATGTATCTGCTCCTTTGGTTTTAATCACAAATCTCAAACTGGTATCTCTAAAGTCTTCTAATCTCCAACTTGGATCTCTTAAGCAGCTATTTTTATAGGCTACATTCTAACACTATACCAGAGTTCATTCACCGGACTTTATACAGAATATACACTGAGCACCTAACAGGTGCAGTCACTGTGCTAAGGCCACAGAGGAACACATAAAAACTAGTAAGACCAATAATCCCTTAAGAGATTTATGCACAAAAAGGCCAAGCAATCTAATAACGTGTGAGGGTTGAAGACTCCAATCCCATGGTTTGATGCTAAATATGGTCTCTACCTAGCTAAAGGTTTAAGAGAAAGAAAGTTACTAAATGGTAACAAGTAAATTTTATGTCAGGAATACAGCTGCTTTCTCTTAGTTTTATTTATTAATACTTTAACTGAAGACATTGTTTTAAATGAAAACTAATCAAGTATGTAGCCCTGTATAAAAGAGATATAGTCAGTGAGTTGAAAAAATATGTCAGAATATACAAGGAAAGGATAAAGAAAAATGAAGAAAGTGCATGATCAGTTTCCACAGTTGGAAGAGTTTAAAGACAAAAGGGAAATCATCAGTTAGCAGGAATTGATGACAAAGAAACTCATAATACTGAAGAAGTAATACTACACTAACCCATTTTCCCCAGTAAGGAAAAGTATTAAAGACTAAAGTGGTCTCTGAGACAACTATGAACAGCTCCCAAACTATATCTGCTGTTCAAAAGTGTCAGATATGGATGAGGTGATGATTCTTTTTATTTATAAGATTTACTCCCCCTATCGAAATTTAGCATCCAAAACTGAATGCTATGAATAACAGACTGATACTCTAAATTTGACTACTATCTTTCAGTGCATGGAGTATTAGCACCAATACACTGAAGTCAAAACTCATAGTAGATGAAGACAATGTAGGAAAGTAAAAAGTTTTCTGGGGGAGGAGAAAAAATGAGGTTAAGGTCGAACAAAGATGTTAAGGTAGGTAACACTTAACAGGTGTGTTCAGTGGGATTTGTTGTATCTTATATGCTTTATTACAGATTTAAAATAATAAATTTTATAAAGAAAAAGTAAAATATACTTAGAATAAAAATGAACTAACAATTTCAAGAATTTCCTATTACTGAATGAGTTAACTCACAGGTCCATTTTTAATAAGACCATTTCACATTTCCCAATCAGCTTTTATTATATTTCCCTAACCAATATTTGTATGTATACATGTATATAATTTTAAAACAGAAATTATACATAGCTTCCTAAAACTGGATTTCTTTCAGAAATCACTTAAATTCAAGCTAAGATCTTGCTTAATAGTACACATACAAATATCAAAAGCTAAATGATATATTATAATAGGAGGTTATATTTTGGGGAGACTTTCTAGAGAACATTTAAGCATATTAACCATTTAAGAATTTAAATCAAAGCTAAGTCAAACCACATCATGACATTTAGTGTTCAATAAAATTCTTTAAAATGTAAATTTTAGTAATACCATCCTTCTATGGGGCAGGACAAATCTAAAATTTTTTAAATGGCTTGCAAATATGATTCTGATGAAGACACTAATTTAAATAAAAGTGACTACCTTCTTTTAATGCTTCTTTACAAAATTTTAGAAATTTACATATTCACACACAAAGATAAATTACTCCAGCAATTTGTATAGCATATCTTAATAATATCAGGCATTTTGTTTCATTTTACCTGTCCCAAGGAGCAGAAGTCTCAAACGATTCTCCTAATACATAGTATTCCAAACCCAAATCCTGTTAAGACATATACACAAAAATCAAGGAATTATAAAAGATGCAGAAGTCCATGATATTAGTAGTATTTCTTGTTCATTGTTAGTACTTCATGTTTCTAATTTAACCTTCTGGACTCTTTACAATCTACCTCAAAAGAGTATGGGTAAGTGGTCCCAAGTCCGAGATACAACGTCCAGGAGGACAGAAACTCTGTCTTGTTTTCCTCTGTGCCCTTGGCACCAGGTGGAGTGCCTGAAACACGGTAGGAATGCAAACGTTTGTCTAGTGAATGCAGCTCTATCCAGGAACTGCCTATGTACACGCAGAGAACACTAGCAGGATAGATTTTAGTGGCCTAAATAAATAGCGAATTGACCAATACCAAAAAGTGATCATTAGGATCAAAGGAGCAGGGAGATAGGGAAGTCATGGGCAGAGGGGACTAGAGAAAGGAAAAGATATCTTCTTCAAATCAACTTTTCTTTAAAAATAAACTCAAGAATAGAGTGTTTCTCTTTGTAGTGACTAAATAGATAAAACACCTGGACCCATCTTGGCTAGGAAAATATGTTTTATAGCATATAAAATATATTGCTTATATAATAAGTAACTTATAATACTAAATTTTTTACCCAGAGTACAATTCTGTTCTAATATCAAAACTGGAAAGAGTCATAAGCCACCACAGAAGTGCAAAGGTATGAAAGAAAACTTCATAAAGTAGAAAAATCATAGACTCATGTCCATGTTAAATTACAACAGGTTAAAATTTAAGAAAATAAAGAAAATTTTATTCACTTAAAATAAGAAAATGTATTGTTTGCAAGATAAATTGACAAGGGAAATATGAGATAACTTACTCGAAGGTATGCAATGACATAGGTCAACAAATAACCTCTCTGTCCATTATCTTCTCCAGCTGCCAATCCCCTGTAGTTAAAAAACAAACTGTCAATATATCTCAGATGAACTATTAAAAATAAATAATACTAACCAAACTGATCAATACCTCAAGATAACTGCTTATAAGATTAACAAAGATTACATTACATCTCATTTTAATTTCAATCTCATTTATCATAAAGTTATAAAGTGTGCTATCAAGAAAATAGGCTTGGACAACAAAGGTATTTTTAATATTCAGTTTAGTAATTAATTTCAAACTTTTATAGCCACCAAACTAGTAAACCTGAGTGATATAAACTCAGCCAATTCTATTCAGACTGTAAAAAGAACAGAGACTTAGCCATGAGAAATAAGCTTAAATAATCTTCACAAGGACAAGATACTTAAAATATTATTTTACTAATATTCTAATCTGTATATTCATGTATTATAGTCTTATTCATATATAAAGATTTGTAATGAATGACTACTATCTTCGAACACCAAGAAGTTTCTTGAATACTTGACATAAAGCATCTGGAATATTAGACATGGTATTTACTTTATGGGACTTATCATTTAAAAGACAGACAAAACATACTTATACAGATATATTAAAATTTAAGAAGCATCATACAGATCCATTTCAACTGGAAAGTAATTTTATACATAGAAGATGTATTTGGTGATCTAGTTAGAATTAATCCCATATAATGTATATTTCAGTCCAAGTATTCTATTTTGTTAAAGTCATTCTAATTTTAAAAGACTAGGAATGACTGATTTCCACTACCTTCAATAGAGAGTCTTTGATTTTGCTTTTTTCCACCACCAGGCAGAAGTTAAAATTTAAGTAGTTTTAGTCAACTAAATAAAACTTACCCCAAACTCTCAAAGCACCCACTAAAAATCCCTCAATAAAAATAAACGGAAAAATATCTTTTCTTGTGGCTTTCTTGGGCCATGATTGAGGGTTAACTTTTATGTCTCTCTTCTCAATACACTAGGAGATTCCCTGATAGCTCAGACGATCAAGAATCCACCTGCAATGCAGGAGACCTGGATTCGATCCCTGGGTTGGGAAGACACCCTGGAGAAGGAATGGCTTTGCCTTGAGAATTCCATGGACAGAGGAGCCTGGAGAGCTATAGTCCATGGGGTCATAAAGAGTCCGACATGACTGAGCGATCAAGCACATATGCCTCCAGGACATCTTCCCGACCTAGGGATCAAACCCACATCTCCTGAGGAAATACTGCAAGGCAACTTTAAGCTAGGATATATTGCCTAGATCAGATACGCCAGTATTATAACTGGATACACATAAATTAGTATCATCCAGAAGGAGTAGTAAAGACTTAATAGGAACACCTCTAGTCTAGAACTACATGGGAACAGGGTATAATGAAATGAAGGGGAGGTGTTTATTAGTAGAATGTTGATGAGCAAGGAAAACAACTTACATCAAGCAGCTGAGATTGAAAAGTAAGGAGAAACAGAAGACTGTTCTGGGTTAGATGTGTATGGATATGAGGTTGGGGTAGGGTGTCAAATAAAGTTCCAAAACAAAAAGGAAATTAGTCAGAAAATTGCTGGGCAAGTGCTTGGAAAAAAACAGATGAACCCAAAGAAGGAAATGGCAACCCACTCCAGTATTCTTGGCTGGAAAACCCCACGGAAAGAGGAGCCGGGCAGGCTACAGTCCATGGAGTTACAAAGAGCTGGACATGATTGAGCAACTAACACTTGAACAGTGTAGCATATGTAACCAGGATCAAAAGAAATACAGAAGTAGATACCAATACATCTGTAAACTTACTACATGATAGTTTCGACAACAAAAATCATTGGCAAAGAGAAAGATTAAGTGCTCCTTGGAAATTCACTCATTGAAATGATAATGATGGTAGCCTTTAAAGAGCAGATTTTTAAGTGATTACTACTTTTTCTCTGCAATTTTCTCTGTTCATTTTTTAAACAATAAGCATATTTAAAATATCATGAAGTTATCAAAATTGTGGGGAAAATAACAGGATAAACAATATTCAAAATGTATATATATTTAATAAAATCATGACAAATTAAATTAAAAAAATAAAATAAAAACAGACGAACCCATACCTCAGGTAGATATGAATTGGAGTCAGACACTGACTCCAGGAGAGGAAAAACCCTATTGACAGAAGAAACAGACACAGTTCACGTAGAGGAGAGTGAAGACTAGGAAAGGGTGTAAGAGACCGTTGCTGGGAATCTTTGAGAAGCTGCATTCTGAGTATGTACTTGGTGAGAAGTAAGAGGTGTAAATAGTTAGCAGACCTGTCTATCATTTTAATATCCGGCCTACTGATGTACAATATAGCATCTATATATATTAGGATGAGAAAGAGTTCAACTTTGCAGTCCCAGGTCAAAGCTATTTTTCTTTAGATTCTCTTCTAAATCTGATAAAGGGAAAAAAGAATCTGCTTCACTTGGAATCTAGTACAACAAACTACAGAAATAGGCATTTTTTTTTGTTAATCTAAAGCAGGAAAAAACTAGATATCCATTCTAAACCCATAAACCCCTGCAAAGAAAAGCTGTTCTGGCTTTGCTTTTCTGAATCACAGGTTTCCCTGCAAATTTAGCTTTTTGGAAGCTCTATTTTTTTTTAAAGGCTTTCAGAATTACTTTAAGGTACTTAAAGTATCTTACCAGCCAGAATTACTTTAAGATACAATATGTAAATCATAGTAGGGCTTAGATTAAATGCCTATAACTTGCAACTTTTGCAGCCATTTCAAGAAACTATACTTAATTTCAACTGCCTTATGTTATCCGTCCCCTATTTCTTACCCTTCTATCACAAATTTTAAATATCAATTAACACGATCTTAAACAAATTTAAAGCTGTTTCATGAAGAAGGACTAGGAAGACTATTGAAAGAGGAGTGAGACAATTTTTTAATATAAAAGAGCCATCTGGTGAACCTAATCACTCACGTTAAATTACGTCAAACAACTTAAGCACTTTAAAAGTAACAATTTAAGTATAACCCCTTAAAAACAGTAATATATTACCTTAAGTTCTATGCTAAATATCAACACATCTGTCACGGTTGGTGACAGGCAATGTTTATTCTGCTTAGTTCTTAGAGAATTTAAAATATGTCACCAGCAAACATAGATAAACAACCAGAGTATGATTATTCAACATTTGCTATTATATTCTGTTGGATCATATGTGTTCAAAGGTATTTAACAGTGTTTGGGTGGGAGTGGAAAGCAAAAAGGTAAACTGCTAAGATAATACACAAGAAAAGTTCTCAACTGTGGTGGAGACAGAAGATAAGACAAAAGAACAGAAAACAAAGTATAGATTAACAAAGCCCTAATTCAAAATAAAATACATAAGCTAAACTAACTTATTAAAACTTCATTAGAAAGAAACTTAGTGATGCTTTCCTTCAACTAATCATGTAGGAGAAATGATTGAGGAATAAGAGTTGCCAGGGTAGCATCTTAAATAAAAATATCCTTGAATCTTCAGTGGCTGAAACAAAGAACTAGTGCCTAGAGAAAACTAGGGAAAAACCAGGACTTCTACTAGAAAACCACATGAAGATATAAATATCAAAAAATCAAAAGAGCCCTAAGTCATCTGCCTAGAGATAGCATGGAGTCGTTCAACACAGACTTCTTCATCTAAATGAAGGGCACCAGATGAAAGTATACTACAAAACTAATTACAAAACATAATTAAGAAGTCACAAATAATAGCAAAGAAAAAACTACACTCCAAGCAGGGTCTAAGTTTTTAATGCTTTACCATTGCTTTAAATAGATATCTCATTTTCTATAATCTATTTTTAATGGATGAATCTGATACAAATTTTTTTTAGTATAAACAAATTGCTGGAATTAAATCAGTAGTCCTGGGTCTCACTATCAGTATCTAAAGAAAGCTGAATCATCTTAAGATTCACTCTTACTTTTAAGTTGTAAGTTGGCTGATGTTATATGAGAAAAACAAAACTGGCATTACATGAAAAGCCAGTTCACCACAGCTGGTAGTTCAAATTAAATAAAACTGACAAAACGGTTTAGATAAATACCTAAAGATTAAAACACACTGTTTTAAAAACAGGGCAACATAGTAATCAGGCATAAATAAAGTAGAATAAAAGATGTCAGGGGAAAATAAAGTATTCTGGTTTCACTAATCCTTTCAGCAAATATTTAATCAAGCATATAGTATATATACCAGGCATCAATGGTGATGCCCCAAGAGACAGGTCATGCCCTATAAAAATTATGTGTGCATTAGGACGAAAAGGTCTTTTGTCACCATCCTATACCCAGTCTAACAGGAAATGTGCCACATAACTAGTAATGATTTGCTGGCTACTCTGAACTGAGATTATAATTATAGATTCTACAAAGTGCAATTTGTGTGTGTCCGCACAGAGGTGGGGGTGGGAAATAGCAAGGTGAATGTAAGCAAATTTAACCTTACAAACAATGATTAAAACATTAAAGCATCCATTTCCCTAAAAATGACTCTGGAAATTTTTTGAAATCCCAAATAAATATTTAAATATATAAAGAAATAAATTTTTAAAGTTTCAATGTCTAATATTTAAGACTAAGTAGATATATAATATTTAATTTATAAATAAAAGGTTTTCATTTGAATCTCCTTAATTGTTTCTCGCTAATATCATGGGTTTAAAGAAAAAAGTTTTCAAATCAAATTGCATATGTACTCCACATAACTTGGAAACTAAAAAAATATGTACACGTACATTTCAAAAAAATTTCAGAGTTAACCTGATGTCCAAGCCAACCAATCATTAAATGAATCTTTATAGTACTCTTAATTAATTTGGTTAAAACATCAATAGTTCCCAAAAAGTACTAAGGAGAAGAAAAAGTGAAAGATTAATGAATTTCAGCTTTTACTAAAAAAAGTATAATTCCACTAGCCAATTTTAGAAGAGGACAAAAATAAAACTGGAAGATTATTTTGTAATAATCAAGCACAACTCAAAGGTAAACTAAAAATTAAGCCCGAGATCTTTTTCTCTCTAAGAATACTACACTTTAATATTAAGTTCAGAAAACCCTAAAGACAAAGGACTGAATATTATACATGAGGAAAGCACATAAAAGCGGAGCATTCTAAGACACATGGCTCCAAATTAAGTGTTCATTTGTTCTCATAAAGAACAGCAAAAAAAAAGGCGGGGGGGGGGGGGAGTAAATATTTACACAGAACCCAGATTAAAGATAATGTATATGATATATTTTAACCTCTGAAATTAGGAAGAAAAAAAAAGACTGGTATCCAGAAAACTGTCAGTTTATTATGTACTTAAAAATGAAAGGAAGAAAATGTAGTCCTGATAAATGGCATTTTCACTATAGTTCTCATCCATCAATCTTATAATCCATCAAACAGACAGACAGAAACCACCCAATCATTATTCAGTTGGTTATAAATGTGAGATGTTTTCTGTTTCTTTATATTAGCACAAAACAGTAAGTGACAGGGGGTGGAGTATAGATAATTTATCAAACAGTTTTGATTAAACACAATTTCCTTTTAAAAACATACCATGTTTTATACATATACTATTACCACTAAATAGCAACATGACTGAGCTTTTTTCTACTTCACTTAGCACAACAAACAATTATAAAATTATTATTAATGAGAAAATACAATAAAAGATTCACTATGTCATGTATATGATTAGAATAGTAAGAGCAAGATACCAATTGAGCTTCCTACAAACCAACACATTTTAAGTTGACTGTCATTTTTGAACACAAATTTAATATTTAAAAGAGTACATTAACAATTGCTTGGAGATACCAGAATTTCAGTTTAACTTTCTCTTGACATTATGAACTTAAAGCCATACCCAAATTTTGCAGCAATGTCATACACTTGTTTTTCATGTTGAAGAACCTTCTCACGATCCCCCTCAAACAGTAATGTAGCGACACTTAGCTGATTTGGATCAAATCCTTTAAACTACAAAAGAATATTATTATTACTGATAAGTTTCAGCCTACAAAACAATAAATCAAAATACATTTTGCTCTTTTTTTCTTCTGATCTCAGCTCAAACATACCAGCTCTTCAAAATTTGAGCTCTGGAATTTTATACATCAATCAAAAAGAAAGCTTAATGTACCTATTTAGGTTATCACAATAGAACAGTACTATGGAAAACCGCTTCATTTCAAAGTATGCCAAGGTGTCAATTACAACGATATATTGGTAAGGAAATATAAGAAATAACTTGCAAGAATTATAACTGTACCAAAGAATCAAATAAAACTACCAAAATGACAGAACATAATAAAGTAGCATTTGTTGAGGATGTTTGGTGGTAGGGAAGTAAAAAACCAACGGCATCCTTAAATACCAGCAACTTCTTTCTAAGTAATATTTTCAAAGAAGATCTTACATCTTCAATTAAAAATACAAAATATCTAAGAATAATCTTAACAGTAAATACATAACTTTGTTAGGAAAACATGTCTAAAAAGGTGAGAGAAACATACATTCCGAAGCACATAAACTAAGTATTATAAATCAGTCAGTTCTTGCTCAAATTAATATACAAACTGCTGCTGCTGCAATTTTAATAAAAATATAAATAAGCTTTCTAAAATAATGAAGAGTTTCTAAAATTTTTCTAGTATTATGAACAGGTAGATAATGGTGATAACAAGGAAAATTCTGAAAAGTAAGAGGGAAAATTAGATCTACAAAATTAAATTCACTTAATTTTTCAAGAACAAAAACTCATTAAAAATAATCTAATACATTAGAATGTCATTTTCTTAGATAAGTATGTAATAAAATGTCTTAGACATGGCAAATCAACATAAGAACAGCAGGGATAGGTTAGTTAATGGTGTTATCACAACTAGTTAACAATCAGGTGAGCAGGAGATGAAGGTTAATTTAGTTATCTCATACCATAAACCTGAAATAAATTTAAACAGTAATAAAGATATTATTTCTTAAAATTCCTAATATAAAAATGTGAGAGAGAGAAGGAAATGGCCTTTATCATAGTTCTGGAGGAAGGCAGGTTTTTTTCTCAGCTTAAGAGTCATTAAACAATCACAGGAAAGATAAAAATTAGAAAATTTTGCACCAAAAAATAAAACGAAACCTTATTGAAAAGAAGTCATCTGACTGGAAAAACTACTTATAACATTTATGAAAAAGGCATCTAATAATTTCATTATTCAAAAGGCACAGAGCAAAGCGTTAAGCCATCCCCACCCCTAAACAAATAAAAACTCCACAAATCTGCTACCTCCGGCAAAATAACCATATTCAACTAATTCACACAAAAAAATTATGTCTAGGAAATACAGGGAAATGGTCAGTTTCAAGAAATGCTGTTTCAAGAAACAGCAACTAAAGTACTATCTTCCCCTTGGATTTACTAAATTTAAAACAAAAGAAAAAATTCCACATGTAACAGCAAGGATGCAACCAAAAAATGGCACATGGGCATTTCCACTGTCAAAAGTTTTAAAAAAACTGCTACTTTTATTTCACTTCTAGATATCTACCATTAAGGAAAAAATTCAAACTATAAAAAATACTGTATGCATAAAATATTCAATGCAATGTTATTTTCAGGAACTTCAAATCTGAGAAAGATTTTATATTTCCTGAAATTGAATGTGTAATTGAGTTGCTTGATTCAATATTTATTACAACATAAAAAATAACAATTATGAAATGCACACAGCAACATGGAGAAGCATAAAAGGTGTACGTAAGGAAGAGAATGCAAGAAACAAAATTAATCAATATCCTAAGCATTAAAAAAAACCCTTACCTTTGTAATATAAAACTTTTTTAATCCATCCAAAAATGATGTAAAAATAGAGGAAACCTGAGGTTTAAGCGCATAACCTAATAAGAAAAAAGTTCATATTTTAAATTAATAGTAAATTAATTTACCTATGTTTTTCATAACTACAAGAGGCTACTTTAACTTAGTATCCTAAAAGAAAGTGAACATTTTCATGACTTTAGGTTTTAAAATTTCACATGATATATATATAACATTGGTATTAAGATCTACATCTTTTATCTTTGTCATTTCTTTCAAAAGTCACAAAGAACTTTTTGTTTACCAAACTCCTTCCTGGGTTTTTTAAAACTCAAATACTACATGTACTTAATACTACACATAGTTTATCTTTCAATGGTATAGTTTATACATAGTAAAATCACTTCATTAATTTTTATTTCATTAGGAACACCCAATAGTGGCTAGTACTACTTTTGGTTTTTTTAATTATGCAGAAACCATTCAGAACTATAACCAAATATGGAGACAATGCCAAGTTTAAGGTTGTTTCCTAATTAATTCTTAATTCATCCAGAATTCTTGCATATAACTAGTAATTGCTTCCTTAATTACACCCAGAGAGCTAAAATTCCCCCCAAAACATAAATGGTGTCTCAGAGTCTGTTAAATTAACATCGTTTGCCTCCGCATTGAGCTTAATGGAGTGAAAGTCTTTTACTGTTTTCTCATTGTTTTCAAAGTAGCAACTTCTTAACTCTGTGACAGTTACATTTAAGAGTCATGCATCTGGCCTTGGTACTACTATGAGCTCAATTCAGAAAAATTTGGCATACCATTCACATAAAATTTTTATAAAGAATTTTAAAGCCTCTAGTAAATCTAAAATTATTTCCAATTAAAAAGCTTACTTTTAAAAAAAGGCTTTAAGATTTTGGGATTTTGTTTATTTTTAAAGTGTGGATACCTTCTTTTAAAATAAGTGTAAACAACAAACTACCTTCTTTGAAGGAAAAAAGAGGGAGAGGTGGAGAAATATTTCTGGAGGAAAAACTATCACTTGCTATCTTTGTTTTCCCATTCATCTATTTTTTTAAAAGTGAGAATCTGAACTTGTAATACTTCTTACATTTTTATACATTATAATAAGAATTTATATTACATAAAAGACCAAGTAACATAAGTCTTAACCAGAAGCTAAGAATTATATATTAATGCTGTAACTGAACAAAGCAAAAAACAAAAAATGAAGGGCAGATTAGATACAGATCAACCTAGCAATCTTTTTGAGATACTGGATCACAAGAGGTTTGTTTGGGGATTTTGTTTTCTTTTATTGTAACCTACCAGAGATATTCTCTAGTATAACCAGCACTTTTAAAAGATACCATTTCTAGCATGTATAAAGTTAAAGATATCAACAAAATGTGTCCCAAGTGAAATTTATCCTACTTTAACAGCAACTGGAAATAAATATGTAAACATAAATGAGTGAGCATGTGTATCTCCTCCTCACAAAAGACTTCTGGTCCACATACCTTTACATAATGTATGAAGATTCCAAACATTACTACTCTGATATAGAATAATCCTTACGGGTATATGCTCATCTTATCACACTGCAACTTAAATGTGTAACTTCTATTCGTTAACACTACTGTGAATTAGTCCCATATATCTCTAACAATGAATTGACATGATAGCTTTGAAGCATAATTATTATAAAAGTGATACTAACTTTTAAGTGGGTCAAGTATTACTATTAATTAAGAGGATATTATCTTTTACTTAAATTAATTTTGCCTATCAAATTAATTATATCCTAAATATATTCCAGCTATTTTATTTTATAGTAAACAAATGAACTAGTTGCTAAATTTACTAGCTGGACAGATTTGATTAATGAATTTTGTTATTGTTACAGTGTTAATTAAATAGTTTTAAAGGATTCAATAAATCCCTGTTTCAAAGAAGTGCTCTGAAACATTAGAAAAAGTCACGGGCTTTGGAGTCAGACAGATTTGGGTTCAACCCCAGGCTCTACCACATGTAACTTGTGGACTATACTCAAAATATTTAGCTTTTGAATTGTTTATAAATTGAAAATACAGCTTTGAGGGATGGTTGTGTGCTACGGATAATGTGCTTAGTTAAAGTGAAAGTGTTAAGTCACTCAGTCATGTGTGACTCTTTATGACCCCATGGACTGTAGCCCTCTGTCCATGGAATTTTCCAGGCAAGAATACTGGAGTAGGTTGCCATTCCCTTCTCTAGGGATCTTCCTGACTCAAGATTGACCCAGGGATCAAACCAGGGGTCGCCTGCATTGCGGGCAGATTCTTTACCCTCTGGGCCACCACAGAAGCCCTCGATAACGGCTTGCGTGTGTGCGTGCTAAGTCACTTCAACCATGTCCGACTCTGTGTGACCCTGTAGACTGCAGCCTGCCAGGCTCCTCTGTCCATGGGATTCTCCAGGCAAGAATATTGGAGTGGGTTGCCATTTCCTCCTCCAGGGGATCTTCCCAACCCAGGGATCGAACCTGCATCTTTACATCTCCTACAATGGCTGGCAGGTCCTTTACCAGCGAGTCACCAGGGAAGCCCCAACAATGTGCTTAGCACTACACTATATGCTAGTTAAGATTTGTTTACCTTCTTTAGCTAATTTGATGATTAAGTCAATCAACATGTAAGTGCCTGTTATGTGATAGATACAGGACACATATAAATGAACAAGAAACAGCTCCTAAATGTGACAAAGGTTAGTTCACAGGGAAAATTTGTAGATCATTTCAGTGTACTCGATGATATGTATCATTTCAATATACTGGAAACATATTATTTCAATATATTAAGAGTCGTGTCAGGAGAAGGGGTGATAATAAAAATGTTAACAATTAATAGTAAGGTTTGTGTTCTGTTAACAACCAATATGGTACAAATATTGACCAGTCAGCCATATGGATGGTATAAGGTCTTGGACACCCCTTGCTGTGCTAAGAGTTTTTCTTTAATTGATTGATCATGAATCCATGGCAAGATATATAGGTGGGAAGGCTTCAGTGAATACTGAGAAATCAGCAAGCTTACAGACAACAAAGACACAGGATCAAATCTGTATTGGTGGCCAAGTAAAGGGCGGCGGGAGAGGAGACACACTGTGGACTAGAGAGGGTAGAGCCAATCTGAGAGCAGGCTCCCAGGTACAGTTAGAGAACGTGCAACAGGGATGGCAGATGGCCAGAAGGGTCTTTTCTTTGAAACTGCTTAAAAATTGTTATAGGTCCCAGTTATAAATAAAATCTGGCCACATAATTAATTTTACTAAGGTCAATGTCCAAGACAGTTTACTACAATGCTAGCATATAAATGGATAATATAGTTTTATCAATCAGACAGATACATGGTTCTCTTAATACCTAGGATTCCAAATGCAAGCCAGACACACAAGTGGCTTAGTTTTCATTTAATTATTATATTAAATTTCATCATTTATAGGACACATTTATCTTAAACTGTTATCAGTAGTACAGTTATTCTGAAAGAAATTTACTTAAAGAAATGAAAGCTGTGACTTAGGAAAAGGGACATACTTATAGCTATGGCTGACTCATGTTGATACATGGCAGAACCAACAAAATATTGTAAAGCAATTATCCTCCAATTTAAAGAAAAAAAAAATGAAAGCTGTGACTTATAATTTTAAAACAAATATTTTATATGTTATCAATCTGAATTCCTTAGTTCAATTTCTATATAATTACAATAATCATTCTTCCCTAAATAAAAATTTAAGCTACCCTTAGACCAAACAAAAGAATGCCTAACAGTCTCTAGTAATTATTATTGAGCAACTGTTATGGGACTATTCTGAGGGTACTTAAATTCTATAAACTTAAATCCCAAACTAAATTTCATAAATAAATACATTTTATAAACTAAATTAGATAAAAATAAATTTCAGCATATAGAAAAACTCAAAAGCAATAAAACTAAAATTGGTAAGATGATAAATTGTGTTAGAAAGTTTAAGACTTCAAGCAAAATAGGAAAAAAGAGAAACATGGTTAACTGTTACTGAATTCTCCACCCAAATATTCCATGGGCACCTTAAACACAACTCATTGTAATGTCTTTTCCCCAAAATCATCATTTCTTCTTCTAGACTATTATTCAATGCATCCAATTAATCAATCAATCAGATACCAGGAGTTGCCCTAAATGCTTCCCTTTATTTAACGTTCCACATCCAGTTGGCAAACTGTTCTTTGGAAAATCTATTCCTTACTCTCCATCTCCATTGCTACTGCCTTAAACAAGGCCCAGACCTCAATATTTACCTCTTTAAACCTTTAAACTCCTCCTCCACACTTGAACCATTCTAATCCATTCTGCATAATGTTAACAGAATGAGCTTTCTAAGATGTAAAGCTGATTTATTCTATTCCCTCTACAAAGATATCCCTCTGTGGACAAGAGAAAACCCAAATCCATCCTGCAAAGCCCTAGTCGACCCATTCAGCTTCATCTCCTGTAACCACGCTCACATTAGCCTCTTTTTGAGTCACACAGAATGATCTGAAGTTCAGCACTGAGGTTTATGATTTCATATTTTTAGTTGACAAGTGAACAAAAATTTGTAAGAAAGAAGAGATGATCTCAGGCAAACTTCTATTCACCTTTTAAGATTTAGTTTAAGCATGACTCCTTCAAGAAGGCTTTCCCCACTCTCTGCCCGAATCTTATGTAAAATCAAGTAGGATCAACCTACTTCATTTGCACCCCAGGGTATTCAGTGCAGTCTTCTTTCATATCATCTCTGATACTCCTGCACTTACTCATTTATATAATTATCTGTCCTCATTAGACTGAGAGCTTCCTGAAGGCTAGGAGCTATGACATTTATTTTTCCAGCTCTGCACTCAGTCTTCTTTCTGGCACATAACTGGTATTTCATAAATTTTTGTGGCTTAGTGAGCAGATTTTATGAGCACCATTCCTTACTTACCAAACTGAAACTGCTGGTTGTCCATTAGGCGAATAGATGCAGGAGCACATCTCTGTTTTAAAAAGAAAAAAATGTGATACAAAGTTAATATGGTAAAGAACCTAAACAGTTAGAAAATGAAGGTCACCTTTTTGTATTTGAGATTAAGAACTTAATTCCTAAGGAAACATGAGGAAAAAATCTTAACTTTTTATATAATTTTATGACAATAAAAAAAACATCAAATGCTTCTATAAAACATGTGGAGAGGAGAAATCTATGTATATAATGCATACATACATACATATGTTGCCAGATCTTGATTTGCAACAACATCTGCTAAATGCTGAGCAAAGACCTGTGGAAATAGCTATACCTAACAGAAGTATTAGGCTTCAGAGTAGATTATTTTAAAACAAAGTAGAAAATTTACAAGACTAAAATCAAGCCTAGAGTATTATGCCATTTATGAACTATAATGTGTCATTAGACTCATATACTCTGTTAAAATGAGGAAGATGGTGGTGTTTATGTGAGGCAAACCACTTTAAAAATTTAACCGTGATGTCTTCATAGATAACTCTAGGATTTGTTTCTATTCATTTTAAATAGAAAAATGATCAATGTCCAGAATTCTTTCAAGGTTACCTGGATGAAAACAGCAACAAAATCTGAAGCATAATATTATGTATCTAAGATAGCTACACTAGTGTTATGTTAATCTAGACACACAGTGAAAGCTGCAGGAAAGAAAAACTACAAAAGGAAATATTCATATTAATTCTGTGATGCTACGCTACCATACAAACACTAACAGGGTTTAAATTAGCTACAGTTTTCCCACAGAATTAAAGTGAGCTTCACTCTAAACATGATTTTTATATTCTATGCAACTTTTTAATATGGTTAAACTTCCACCAAGAAGCTGATTTCAGGGACTTCCCTGGTAGTCCACTGGCTAAGATTCAATGCTCCCAATGCCTGGGGCCTGGGTTCGATCCCTGGTCAGGGAACTAGATCCTGCATGCCACATCTAAGACCCAGTGCAGACAAACAAATAGACACAAGTAAATAAAAATTTTAAAAATGAAGCTGCTTTCAGACCACAAAATTTTGACTGACAATTTAAACATTTATCTCCTGAATAACATTTATCTATAAAATTTGTATTAACACAATGTTAAAATTTATGAGAATCACTCAAAAGAACAAAACTTTTATACCTTAACTGTGTTGTAACACTTTTGCTATTATGTGCTTTTAACTGAACGAATACTTAATTTTATAAAACCATTCATAATATATATTTTATTTTACCCAACAAAATGATAAGATTCTTATTTTGGACATTGAATAATTTATTTGGACTTCCCTGGTGGCTCAGATGGTGAAGAATCCGCCTACCAATGCATGAAACTTCCCCTATGGCTCAAGCAGTAAAGAATTTGCCAGCAATGCAGGAAAAACAGGAGATGCAGGTTCGATCCCCGGGTTGGGAAGATCTCCTGGAGGAAGAAATGGCAACCAACTCCAGTATTCTTGCCTGGAAAATCCAATGGATTGAGGAGCCTGGAAATCTACAGCCCATGGGTCCCAAAGAGTTGGACACGACTGAGCATGCACGCATACATAATTTATTTCCTCATCCTTGACAGTAAAGGGATAATACAATCTATATTTTTAAAAAGTCACTGCCAAATCTAACGAACAATACCAGGTAATTTTATATACTTGCATAACAATAACCTGTTGCCTTACATTTTATAGAATCCTATTGTGTACCAGCCACTTTCATGTCTTTATTTGATATAAGAAACAAAGAAACAACCTTGTCAAAGTAGCAGAACTTGTATTACCCCCATTTTACAGATGAGAACACAAGAACCACAGGGATTAAAGACTTGCCTGAGGTTAGATGATTGTAGAACAGATATGGAGAACTAGGACCAAGATATTCTGACTGCTAGATGAATAATATTTCAAATAAACTACATAGCCTCAAAAAATAAAAAATCACAGGTACACATACTTTCACACACAGAGCTTTAAAGTCATATTTGAAACAAAACTTACATGAAAACCTATTTATTTGCTATTTTGCAGTGTTATTAAAAGTATAATGTTTATAAAATAAAATAAAAATCTACAATCTGAGTACTTTCAAATCTTGGTATAAAGGTATCTTTGTAGTTGAGATAATGCTTCTAAAAACATTACCAGTTTCCAAACTACTGAAGGAAAATCAATTTTTTTGAAATGTTTTTATTAAAATAGACACATCAACTTTGAATAAAACATACAAAGCCTGAGGAGATAAAATTTCTTTCCTTCATAAAAGAAAGAGAATATCATTTAACATACATATTTATACATTTGGGCTTAAGTACACCAGTAAGTAAAATGTAAAAAAGAATTCGTTTTATCAGAAAAAAAAACTTTTAAATTCCTACCACTGACCTGTAAGTTCTACCTCTTACTGCCACCCAGATTCTATTCCACCTGTATCTATAGCAGGTGTTATTAATGAAAACACCCCACATATATCAGAAAATGAAAAAAAGTATTAATATATTACATTTATCATAAACTTCTAGTAGAATTCAATCTCAAACAATTAAAATATGATATGTAGGCCTTGATGAAATCTTTGTTTGAAAAGACTAACCACAAAATGCATTTTGGGACAACTGGAATAATTAGTTATAGAATTAATACTAGATGGGATTAAGAAATTACTGCTGGACTCACAGATAATAGAGAACAAATTAGTGGTTATCGGCTGGGAGGAGGTAAAACAGAGGTGGAGAAGTGGGAGGTACAAACTACTGGGTAAGATAGGTTCAAGGATGCATTGTATAACATGGGAAATATAGCCAATGCTTTGTAATAGCTATAATGGAAAGTAATCTTTAAAAATTATATAGAAATTTAAAAATTAAAAAATACAAGGGAAAAATTACTGCTGATTTCTTAGACATGACAAAAGAACACCTTTATTTTCAGAAGACGTATGCTAAAGTATCTAGAAGCCAAATGTCATAATGCAACTTAATTTCAAATGGTCAGGGAAAAATACACAAGTATATAAAACAGAGCAAAAAGCTAGTAATTTTTGCATATATTAGATGAATATACAGGCGATCACTGTACTATTCTTTCAAAGTTTCTGTATGCTTAAAATTTTCAAATTAAAAAGTTGAAAAAAATAGTACGAAACTTGCTTCAGGGTACTTGCTACATATAGCAACTGTTATTCAATTATACTAAAGTGAAGTCGCTCAGTTGTGTCCAACTCTTTGCGACCCCATGGACTGTAGCCCACCAGGCTCCTCCATTCATGGAATTTTCTAGGCAGGAGTACTGGAGTGGGTTGCCATTTCCGATCATGATTTTAACTTGACAGCTGAGTCATATAAACTAGCCAGTCATCCACTGTTCCTATTCATACTGAAGCAACGTGAATGGTTATAGACTAATACTATCCAAAAGAATAAAAAGCTAAAGAAAGCTTTTTGAATCTAGATGATAAATACTAAATTCAATTTCAACACTGTTTTTAATTATCAAAATCAAACCAATAGCTTTATTAAATCTCATGTTTTAACAGTGGCACATTTTTTAAAAAGTCAGTGAATAGAGTTTTTCAGTTATTATTACAAGTAAATTCTCATAAGCAAAGACTACTCAGATTAAAACATAGCAAGACTACTTTAGATTCTCTGGCAATTGATAATTTGTAAATCACTGTCCAGCATTCTAAAACTACAAAGGAGGAAAAGTTTCTTATAATTTTAAATCAAAACATTTAAAATCATGACATCCTAATTAAATAAGAGTCCCTGTAATCAAAAGAGCAAAACAGTATTACTATGCTTAAAGAACAACATGCAAGCTGAGTTACTATATCTATAGTTAAGACTGGATTATGTTTCAATTGCTATACAACTACTTTGGTAAGTTAAGAAAAACTCAAAACATCTCCTTTAAAAGTTAAAGACATCATAAATTCTGAGAATTTGAGCTCTAAGTTCACACTCATGCTATTCAATTACACTCTGCTAGAATATTCCATATACGAGGAAAGAAGAAACGGGGTCCTTGAGTTAAAGTGACCCCTGGTGGTAGGTGATCAGAACTAACCAGAGAGGGAATATTTTCACCAAGTAACTTTAATGATGGGTTAATGATACATTCAGGGCATTTAAGGAACACTCAAACAAAAACTGTTTACTTGAAGTGGAGTTAATGAAATAACTGATTTCATGTTTATTATGACAAACGTGCTCTGACTAAAATCTCTCATGACACCTGCTGCTGTTGTCCAGGCACTAAGTCGTGTTCGACCCTGTTTGACCCCACAGACTGCAGCACGCCAGGCTCCCCTGTCCTTCACCATCTCCCGGAGTTTACGCAAACTCATGTCTATGACACCTGATCTGTACTTTATACTCAGTGAATAGTCTAAAAAGATACAAGAAACCCAGTATGGACTAACAAAGAAATATCAATATCTTTGTTGTATCTAAGTAAAGAAGAAATAAATAACCTGACTTCAAAGCATGGGTATAAGATTGACTAAATTCAATTGCTGGCAACTTCTTCCCTTTAATGCTACAACCAGGAATTTACTTGAATATATAACTTGAAAAATAAAAAAAAACCACTCTAATCTTATTTAACAGAATTCCCAACAACTTAAAAAAGCAACCTCTTTCTCAATCTAACCATTTTTTTCTGAAAAATAGTCCCTATAAGAAATGAATCAAGTTTTCTGCAAATTTTGTTTTCAAGGAACTAAGTCCTATTTCTTCCTTGTCACAGGGGAAAACAGAACTTGCACTTTAGATGAGACATTCTGTTAGAAGAGGTATCTTAGTTTACTAGTTACCAGCTAACGAAATTCAGTATTAACATGTTTCATTTGTCTACATGATTTCTTAAAACTTCATAAACTATAAAATAAAGCACTGGTATCTGGGTTAAAAAATGAATCCTTTGAACTGAAAAGGTTTTTTCCTCGAAGGAGTAAATCAAATGTTCAGTATGAACTCTAGAATGGCCCAAGTTCCTGAGCCTTAAACTATTCTGGAGATAGTCTACTAATCCACACTGTATCAGAAGTTAATGCTTCAATACCAAACCCCTTGGACACAGCTATAGAAAAATTTAAGCACAGAAAATTTTATCAAATACAGAAAATTTTACCTTTGGTGACAATTACAAGACAGGAACTATGTCTGTTTAATTTACATAATATCAACTGTACTGTGTTAGATATAAAGTTAAAAGCATACTCTCTCACAGAAAAACTCACAATAAAATAATTAATATTAATTTAAATAATATATTGGGAAGATCCCCTGGAGAAGGAAATGGCAATCTACTCCAGTATTCTTGCCTGGAGAATCCCATGGACAGAAGAGCCTGGCGGGCTACAGTCTATGGGTCACATAGTCGGATATGACTGAAGTGACTTCGTATGCACATAATCAATACATTAATTTTTATAAGTTCAAACAAGGATATATAAAGAAGAGAATTCTCTTAAATACAAATTCCTAGGTATAAAAGCTTAAAATGTAGACAAAATTATTTCTTCCTCTGACTAATTTATCAGAATCAACACCACAGATGAAACCATGCAATATTTAAGGCTACTGGTAAACTGCTTAGTCCTGTTGGAAATTATATACAGGCTTATAGCTAGGAGTCTACATTGTAAACAAGAACTCTTTTAACAAGAGAATTATCTCTTGGTTTTAAAGAATGAAACAAATACATAATGCAAGATAGATATTTCCTTCCACTTAATTAAGGGAAAGGACAAAAGTTTATGCCAAACAGTCTCCTAGTGGTAACTTTACATTTGCAGTTTAGCAACAGTGTAGTGATTACAGCATGTCTCATAACTATCCTCAAGTTTGATACATTTTGCTGGATCACACAGTAAAGACTTCAGTTAACCAAGCATTTTGCTAGGTTATTCTCTCTGCTTCAGAAGGACAAAAACATGACATAAAAAAAAAAAAAAAGGATTTAAAATAACAATCCCATTTTCTTTTTGTAACTATCTTCCAAGAATTATCACTGAATATAGATAAGCTTTAAATGTTTTACAATGTTAAGTGTTAAACCTAACTCCTTTCGATTTATTTGAACCCCTACAGGATAAATCAAGTTGAAAACAGAACAATTCAGAATTTAACAGTCTGAAGTGTTAGAAATGAATGATGTATATCTTATGAAATTACAGTATAAATTCACTAGAAAAAAATGCTATCAGTTTAAAATTGTTTAAAATAAAAGTGATGGTAGGTAGAAAACACCACTCATCCTCAAAAGAAAAAAAAAGCTGCCTTTTAATCTATAATTCTAAAAACCTAGTTCTGATACTGAGAAATACAGTTTTCAGAGGAATTCGTACTAAGCCATGCACACATACACAATGTTCCCTCCTAACGAAACAAACCGGTCCTCTCTCAATATCATGAGGTATGCTTAAGTTTTTTTTTTTTTTTTCAATTTGATTGTTTTTATTTTTTTAATTTTTTTTAAAATTTTTTTTTTTATTATTATTTTTTTTTTCCCGTGGGTTTTGTCATACACTGATATGAATCAGCCATGGGTTTACATGTATTCCCAATCCCGATCCCCCCTCCCACCTCCCTCTCCACCCGATTCCTCTGGGTCTTCCCAGTGCACCAGGCCCGAGCACTTGTCTCATGCATCCCACCTGGGCTGGTGATCTGTTTCACCATAGATAGTATACATGCTGTTCTTTTGAAATATCCCACCCTCACATTCTCCCACAGAGTTCAAAAGTCTGTTCTGTATTTCTGTGTCTCTTTTTCTGTTTTGCATATAGGGTTATCGTTATCACCTTTCTAAATTCCATATATATGTGTTAGTATGCTGTAATGTTCTTTATCTTTCTGGCTTACTTCACTCTGTATAATGGGCTCCAGCTTCATCCATCTCATTAGGACTGGTTCAAATGAATTCTTTTTAATGGCTGAGTAATATTCCATGGTGTATATGTACCACAGCTTCCTTATCCATTCATCTGCTGATGGGCATCTAGGTTGCTTCCATGTCCTGGCTATTATAAACAGTGCTGCGATGAATATTGGGGTGCATGTGTCTCTTTCAGATCTGGTTTCCTCGGTGTGTATGCCCAGAAGTGGTATTGCTGGGTCATATGGCAGTTCTATTTCCAGTTTTTTAAGAAATCTCCACACTGTTTTCCATAGCGGCTGTACTAGCTTGCATTCCCACCAACAGTGTAAGAGGGTTCCCTTTTCTCCACACCCTCTCCAGCATTTATTGCTTGTAGACTTTTGGATAGCAGCCATCCTGACTGGCGTGTAATGGTACCTCATTGTGGTTTTGATTTGCATTTCTCTAATAATGAGTGATGTTGAGCATCTTTTCATGTGTTTGTTAGCCATCTGTATGTCTTCTTTGGAGAAATGTCTATTTAGTTCTTTGGCCCATTTTTTGATTGGGTCATTTATTTTTCTGGAATTGAGCTTCAGGAGTTGCTTGTATATTTTTGAGATTAATCCTTTGTCTGTTTCTTCATTTGCTATTATTTTCTCCCAATCTGAGGGCTGTCTTTTCACCTTACTTATAGTTTCCTTTGTAGTGCAAAAGCTTTTAAGTTTCATTAGGTCCCATTTGTTTATTTTTGCTTTTATTTCCAATATTCTGGGAGGTGGGATGGGGGGGAAGATCCCAAACTTCAAAAGCTGCTTTTGAACTTGTTTCAACACTCAGTGTTCCCTTCACATCTTGTAAAAAGATACTTGTCATTTTAAAACAAAACAGAAAAATATCACACGGCATTAATATTCTGATTAAAAACCACAACTTTCCCCCCTTGAGAGGCTACTGTAGGAAATCTACTCTCTGAGAAAATGGTAAAAGCCATTAACCATCTACTGAGTAAAGCTGGAGATTCCACTGGACTGCCACTTATGAGGCAGCATCACATTAATCTCACACTAAATCTTCCTTTCTAGCTCCTCACAAGGCACTCAAGTACTGCAAGAGGGCAAGTCCTCCCATGGACAGAGATCAGATGAGCGACCTTAATAGAATCCTTCTGCTGTCAGTATAAAGTTGCTTAATTCATTTCCTTCAGTAAGAATAGTGATAAAAAATATACACAGAGCCCACTTTGCTATTTGTGAACAATCATGTCCACTCCTTTCCAAAAGATACTCATCCAAAATACAGTTTCCCATTTCAAATGCAACTTGAGTCTGCAAACAGTGCAAAAATGGAAACAGTATGAAATGACAGTGAGGAATTACAAGCAACCAACTCATTATTCAATCAAGAATTTGGCACAATCGTAAACCATGTACCATCTATTTTAATGGATCTTAGTTCTCTTGCTATCAACCGAACTTCCCAATCACAAATTGAACAACGACTAGTGCCAAAACCTGATAATTTTCTCACTTTTTCTGTGTGAAAATACTGTTACAAAGCAGGGCAGCATACAGTACTATTCTTGACACATGCAGTTTGCATACTCTATAAACTAATATAAAATGTGTGTAAACCATAATACATTTACTCATTTCCAGGAAAGGCAGATAGATATTAATGTCCCTCTATATGTGCAGTATAACAAGAATAAAAATGCAGTTTCCCGAAATAGTGGAATATCTCCAAATCCCATTGACTACTCTTGGCCACTGTTTCATTCATAAGAGCAATATTTGAGAATGAAATACCTATCTAGGCTTTTCAATCAGTTTCAAGGAAGGGAAGCTTCCCAGTTACATAGTATTTTTGTCTCTAAAAATTGTCTATTACTAATTATACAGAACAAAATTATTAAAACTTTAGAGTGGAAAGAACATTTCAATCAACCATCACCTTTATTTATATCAAGACAGATATATGCACATATACCCAATATAGTTTTCTGTAGTGAATTTAGATTATGGTCATATTGTGAATATCCAAGCAATTTTTTTTTTTAAAAAAAGAGCAATTTTTATTGACTTACTCAATGATGAAGAAAAACCTCACCACATGCCTTTTATTAGCACAAGTGGCTCTTATCT
This sequence comes from Cervus canadensis, assembly GCF_019320065.1. NCBI lineage: Eukaryota > Metazoa > Chordata > Mammalia > Artiodactyla > Cervidae > Cervus > Cervus canadensis. Next base: position 56,488,874 of record NC_057400.1, on the reverse strand, counting down.
GTTACTTTCTATCAGGAGCATATTAAATTGTAACAAAAACTGCATCAAATTGCACCAACTATTTATGTTTAATTAACTTCCAATTTTAGTGAAATTAGAAATTCAGGATTTTGACAAATTTGTACACCATTTCTCATTAGTGAAACCTAAGACAGAATTACATTTGAGTATTTGTAATATGGAAAAGCAATAGAGCACTCAAGCATAACATATGTCTACTTCTATCCCAAAGGTCATATGACAACACTTCTAGTCTATTAAATCTGTGTTCTGCAGGGTGGAGACATTGTGAGGGGTGGAGCTGGCCAACACAGGCGGAGTGCAACCTCATTAAAATCTTTTATTGAAAATACAAACAAACATGACTAGTTTCACAAATTCTATAATTATTTTTAAAAATCTAATTTGGCATTCATAGTTATTTTACCAGAAAAAAATGGAGGCAACAGGCAACAATGGTCAGTTAAAAACGTATCACTGAAAATCTGAATGAGAGAGACAATATATACTGTATCTTTAATAATAAAGCTCTTCTTGAAGGGGATATAGTCAAGCCTGAGTAAGATGAAAACAAAATATAAATAAAAGTGCTTAACACAAAGAATAAACTACAGTACAAAGTAAAAATATTAGAATAAAAAAAAATCTCACTAAGGAAGATGTGAAGTTAATCAGAAAATATAATCTATTTATGGAAAACATTTTATTTTGATTTTAAATGGTGAATTTATGGTTATTTTCTTAAAAATAAAGAAAAACAAAAAACCCTAGTTTCCCATTCTTCTAGGTATGAATTCACAAGCAAAAAACCATAAGGCTCTTCAAGTACTCCTTTTGCTTCTTAATACCTGCGGTATCTTAAATTTAAAGATGGCCTTGGCCTTTAAGTGATGGAAGGTTTCAGCAACAAGTTACCAGAATACAGAACTTGACTGCTCAGTGCTCAAATATTTATTCTTAAATTTATTTCCACTCCTCCCCTCGATAATTCCACTTATAATAAATATTATTGCCATCTCATTATTTTAGTAAACATAGCATAATACTTATATATTTTAGCTCTCTAACCATAACATAATACCCTTGAAGTCTGAATCAATTAGGAGCTCTTATGTAAGCATTTCAACAACATTCACCTCTGTGTTAACACCACCAAAGTAACCTGCTACAAGTTCAACAATGTTCACTCCAGGACTATACATACTTCTTTTAAAACTCTCCCTTCACCTAAGGGTAAGACAACCAAGATTAAGGGGCCTATGGCTAAATCAATGAGAGAAGAAGCAATCCAATGACAAGCAACTGAAGATACCTGGGATCATAAAAATTACCCTTGTCAACTGTTAGATTAGGTGATCATACAGTTGGACTTTTTAAAGTGGGAAACTCTAAGAATGACTGTCTCAGAAGGCAAGATTGAGTGAATGGAAAAAGAACACTGGCAATGGTAAATATATAGGGAAATATAACATTTTTTTAACTTATTTCTTTTTTTTTTTTTTCCTGGGCATATATGTATATTTTAAATTTTACAGAAAACAAACATACTTCTAAGTGAAGACTTCACCATAACTTATTTCTTTAAAACATTAATAGTGGTTTGGTTCTCTTGGGATGGTAGGAAGGTAAGGCCCAGTACCTTATGAAGTACATAATGAATATGGAGCACTTGCCAGATACCATTTCTTTACCTCATCAGATCCTCCCTCCATCCTATTCTGGATACCAGGAAGCTGACCTATATATATGGTTCACATAAGAGAGCTCCCTTGCACTCAAAATTCAAGTGGGTATAGCTGATGGGAAGTATTAAAGAAATTCTACGGGTTCAGAGAAAGCAAGAAGAGGCTGGACCTTCTCCCTGCTGGGAAATGTTGAAATAAAATTTTTCATTATAGCTCAAACCATTAACCAAATATCTAAAGAAATGCAAGAATTTCAAAAATGATACACACAACTAAACACAGAAATAAAATTACTTGGCATCACTTACTCTTTTTAAAACCCTTGACAATATATTCCTTTTTTCAAAAAAGGAGAAAGTGGGAATTCTTCTTAGGTTATATCTAAATATGTTATATTCCTATATACTCTACTATATTATGGTACTTAATTTAAGATACAGCTTAGCTAATATTATAAACAAGTAAGGCCTAGTAGCAGTACATTCTAAGAACCGATGAAGTTTGATTACTTATATTTAATTTCTATATTTTGGGGCCATTGACATTCAGCCATTTATTTTAATTTCAATAAATATCTTAATTTAAGAAAAATGCAACATTACTTCAATTAATCACAAAATAACTTACCCAAAAATAACCTGAGAAAACATTCAATAAAAGGCAGAATCCTTTGAAGCCATCAACGCAGGTACATATCTTACCTTGGCTTAAAATCAAATAGCATTCTTTAAATCAAGAAATAGGTATATAATTATTGAAAGAAATAGCAACTGAACTGAAAGGAATGATTTTACAACATTACCTTTCCATACAGAACTGGGTTAAAAAACCACAAATATAACACAACTAAATATGAAGATTATATGTGACATATCAAAATCAATTATGCAACAGAATTTTAAAAATATAAATGTATACGGGTGGGGTTTTGTTTTTGTTTTTACCTGTTTTGCAATTTCTCTTAAACAGGCTACTCCTTGTTCAAAATTAGGGAAAGCTACTGAGCCATACTTTTGGTATTCAGGGATTGGTCTGATTTTTATTGTAGCTTCTGTTATCACACCAAGAGTTCCTGAAAAAGAAGGGGGAATATCCAATATATCACATGCCAATTTTCTAAATCATATTTAAAATTATTTTATCTATTTATTCTAATAATTTATTCTATTACTTGTATTTAAATCTATTTAATCTATTCTATGTGGGGAAAAATGGCTACTCAAGTCTTCCTAGAAAAACAACTAAGCAAATTTTATAATTTCTTAACTCTGGAATACATTTTTCTTAGTTATATATAAATATTTTAAAACATTTTAAGGTAACCTTTCTCCAAGAAGGTTAATTTTAAATAGTTTTTAAAGTATAACAACCTGTTAAAATTTTTAAAAAAATCTTAGAAGCCAACAGGTTTGCATAGCTCATATGCATTCAAACAAAGGTATATTTTGATATTTGAGCCTATTTTTATTACGACAATTTACTGGGGCAAAAAGAACCTAATTTTCTATGAGAATTTAAGATGACATTTTCTATGTCATTTAAGATGACAGAAGAAATTAGACTATCACTTTGCCTTTTTTCCTAAGAATTCATAGAAAGAAAAGACTAAGACAGTATTCAGATGTCCTAAGAAGAAACAAACAAAAACCCCAAATATTTCAGAGACAAAAGAGTTATCAGTTATCATAAATAGCTAGCACAAGAGGACCATTAATGAAACAGATGTCCTTTTCTTTATCACACAGAGGGGTGGAGGACAAATCAGAGAGGAAAAAAACAAGTTAAATGTAACTAATATGATTTAAACATCTATGCTAAAATATTTGAAGAACCATGGTTAAAAATAATGTGTTAAAAAAGCCAAGCTTTTCAAATCAGTGCTTTCTAGTGTACAAATGATATAAATTATTCCTAATAAAATTAAGTAAATTTTCTGAGAATCATGAAACACAGAACAAAAGGGAAATCTGAAGTTGTAGAACTTAATTATAACACTAGAAATGTTAAAAATACCACAAAAACCAATAAATTTATAATATACCTAAAATATCAATACATAATACAAGATTAAAAACTACTATGAATCCACAAAAAATAAGCTATATTATACCACATTATGCTTGTCACACATACAAATTATTTCCTACTCAGCAAATACAAACCTATTTTGATTTGTAAATCACAACAGCTCTGCAAGATTGGCCTGTTTAATACCTGAATTAAAAATAGATATGATCTCATTTTTATGTGGAATCTAATAAAAATAATCAATAAACATACAGCAAACTTATAGAAAAAGACATCAGATTTGTGGTTACCGAGGGCAGGGGAAGGAAGAATTGAAGTGGTCAAAAGGTACAAAGTTCCAGTTATAAGATAAATAAGTATCAGGGATGTAAAGTACAACAAAAGAACCACAATTAGCACTGCTGCATGATATACAGGAAAGTTGTTAAGAAAGTACATCCTCAGAGTTATCACAAGGACAAGTTTTTTTTCCTTTTCATTTTATCTACATGAGATGATGGATGTTAACTAAACCTACTGTGGTAATCATTTCACAATACATGTAAATCAAACCATCATGCTGTACACTTTAAACTTATACAGTGATATATGTCAATTATTGTTCAGTAAAACCAGGGGGAACAGTGGGAAGAACCTCTCCCAAGTGCAGAAAAAAATCTCAAACACTAACCCTAGGAACTATCCCTTCTAAGGGATACATTTTAAATGGGTAAATTTTGTAAAATTTAAACAGGTAAAGTATGTAAATTCTATCTCAGTAAAACAAAGGAAACTTCAGTTACCTTTTTAAACAAGGAACCATACATTTTACAAATAGGGTTACTTTTAAATAGATACCTTAGACCATAGAAAGAATCTAAAAGAACTTCTAAACCTACGCCAGAATGGAGGCAAGAGGCTGACAGGCAGATTATTAGTGCTATGCTGTCTCCTCACCCAGCAACACAGAATTATCTACTACATCTATTCTTTCTTACGAAGACAAGTAGTATTACTTTAACTTTTAAAGTTGCTAATTTTCTACCACTATTCTGACACCATCCCTAAGCTTATTTGTAATTCTTTCTACTCTTTCCAACTTTTAGAAGTTCTTGGTAGTCTTAAAATTAATACCTCATGCTGAAAGTTATTTCTACAAATAAACTGAAATTTTTCAGACATAAGCTCCTAAAGACATGAATCATCTTTTCTATTTATTCTAACCTATCCACAGACTACATAAAACTTTAATCAATACTTGCTCAAACTCAAAAGTGACCAGGTTAAAATTCATTAAGGAAAAGGTCAGTATAAGCCTTGATTTCAGACAGGTAAATTTCTCCATTTAAAACTAAAGTTGAAACTCCCAACTTTTTACAAAGTATTTCTTTACATTTCAGAAATAAATCTCTTTGAAAATATTTCTATAAATTACTGCATATGATATAACCTAAATATAATCCAAAGGAAAAATTCAAACCATTTAAAAGCCAATCAATAAGGATCTGCTTAAATAGAACAGAGTACATTCCAGGAATGATGTATCACGTAGCTGATGAAAAGACTGCTGCTGCTGCTGCTGCTAAGTCACTTCAGTCGTGTCCGACTCTGTGCGACCCCATAGACGGCAGCCCACCAGGCTCCCCCGTCCCTGGGGTTCTCCAGGCAAGAACACTGGAGTGGGTTGCCATTTCCTTCTCCAATGCATGAAAGTGAAAAGTGAAAGTGGAGTCGCTCAGTTGTGTCTGACTCTTAGCAACCCCATGGACTGCAGCCCACCAGGCTCCTCCGTCCATGGGATTTTCCAGGCAAGAGTCCTGGAGTGGGGTGCCAGTGCCTTCTCTGGATGAAAAGAACGAAGTGCTTCTAAATGTGATGGTTTGGAGTGAGCTCTACAAAATTCAGCACAAAGCAAAGAGTAGTAAACTCCCATTTGTGCTTTTAAAAACATATATATACATGCTTATATATAGCAAAAGTGTTTACTCTGGGCAAGGGAGATGCCTAAAAGACAAGGATAGAAGGCTGATTTTTCCCTATACATCATTTAGTACCTTTTGAATTCTGTACATATCTTAACTTTGTACATGTAATTACTTGCTCAAAAAGTTTACACACACACATATAAAACATTAGCAAACTCTCTTTAAAATTCTAATTTTATATCAAAATTCTAAGGTATTAGGTAAGGAGTGACCATGCCCTAAATTTCTGCACAGCCGTATTGCCTCGTATGTATAGTAGGTACTCTAAAGCAGTAAAACCCACTGTAACACTAAGTAATATTAAAAAGTAAAAATTGGTAAAATGAGACTTTACACTGTTGCAAGATTAATGAAATAACCAAGGCACATCTTTGCAACTATCTAGCTATGAGTTCTGCAGCAGGAGGTGGGGTTGAGGGGGTCCCCACTTTAAAAGGAAACTCCATCCAAGTCCCAAATGTACTCTGACTCAGGGCAGTTCTTCCACACAGATTTATATTCAAATTAATCCAATCACAAGAGTTTATATCTAAATTCACTTCATCAAAAGGCTCATTTCTGTTAGGCTTATTGATTATTTTTATTGAGGTTTATTATTTATTGATTCTTTTGCTCTGGGAATTTTATGTCAGTGGAGTGATACAAAACTACTTAAGATTACCTATCACTTGACTATTTGCACATTATACTAATATTTTATACCCACTTTATATAGTCGTAAACAACTCCACAGAAAAGTGACATCATAGATGTCATTCACTTTTCTTTTTCAATAAAAATATGCTGCCATAAATTTAAGAATTTTCTGTTTTACAGTTTCAAATATAATGTTCTTAAGAAAACTGAAAGCTTCAACTACTATCTAATAAAAATGCAAGTATTTGCTTGAAGTAAATAAAATCTTTCATAATTCGAAAATATACCTTCAGATGACTTCAGGACTGAGAAGAATGTTAGTCATTCGATTCTGAATCTACTCCTCCCCAACCCCCAACATGAAAATCAATAGGGAAAACAAAGAAAACCACACAGGACACACACTTTAGTATTAAAAGGAGACAAAATATACTATGACCTTCAAATTATTCATAAGTAGATATAAAAAGTAAAAATTCCAACAGACGTTTTACAATCTTCCAGCTTCTATAAGTAGAAAGTAAGGGGTGAGGAGTGGGCGTGGAGGAGGGTTAGAAGACTCAAGAAAGACTCCTTAAGAAAGACTCTTTAAGACTCCTTGAGAAAGAATGAAAGCAGCAGAGGACTTAAACGAGGCAGACACGAAATCAACCCCAGAAAGAAAAAGTGCAGCAATAAACTCGAAATACTATATAAACCTTGGTAATCTAATCCATAACCCTGGCTCTCCATAACCCTGGAGGGGTTTGAAGATGGAGCCAGAAATGACACCCTTGGAGAAGTAGGGGAAGTATTTTCAAAGAAGCATCAACTTAGAGTAGTGTAGTACTCCTTGGAGACAAGGTAGTGAAGGGAAAGACTAAAATTAGGAGAAAAATTAAAGATCTGAAAGAAATACAAAACACAAGATATGTCATGGCTTCCGCCACCAAAAACACCACCATTCATGAAGCAAACAGCACAAAAGAGAGTATGTGACAGAACAGAACACTCTCAGACTAGGAACTCTTTCCAAGCAATAAACAGGAACAGAACAAAAGCAAACCAAATCCAAATAAAACTACTTTAAAAAGGTCAGAAAATGCAAATAAAAGCTTTTCCACTGATGAAAAGCTCCCCTGACAGAACAAACAATGATCCTGGAGAAAACCATAATACAACTTTTCAAACTCCATTCAATATTGTCAAATAAGCATTTGAGGATATGAAAAAAACACTTGAATTCGAAATATAAACACTAAAAATGTAAATGGACAAAAAACAAGAAGAAATGAAATAAAAGATGACCCAACTCAGGGAAGAAACAGAACAATAACAAAAATGAAGACTAGGCTACAAGGAGGAGAAACAAGAGATTCAAATGAAAGCTTAACAGGGGGCACTGAAGAAAAGCAAGAAAATAACCAAGTGAATGAAAATGATATTAAGAAAGAAGTTGAAGGAAAAAGTTTGAGAAATCATGGCTGAAATGGCAAACAAGCAAAGAAAGTCAGACAAACATACAATTGGTATCCCTGCAAAAGAAAAATCAAAACAGTGCAGGGAAGGGGGAAATGTGCTCCAAAATCCTACTACTCAACACTACAATCCCCAAAAAACCTTTACAGAAATAAAAGACCAGCATATACACACAGAAAGGGTCCCTGGATACCAGAGGAAAAGTAAAATAAACTTTAATGGAAAAAAAAAAACACCATTCTCAGTGCCTCCAGGCAAAAAGGCAAGAAAATTGGCATCAGACTCCTCAAAACAGCACAGAAAACCAAAGCAACAGTGGTACAGTATTTAAACAAGGAAACAATATGTGACACATGAAAGTCAATGAAGCTGTCATGCAAGTATCAAGGCCATAGAAAACAGTTTAGAACATTCCAGAACTCATGGGATATACAAATATGTCTTTCCTGAGGAAATTTAAAAGATGAGCTTTATTTAACCAAAAGATGAAGTAAAGTGACACAGAAGGACCGACAGTAGGCATTTCATCCATTTCATTTTAGAGCAAAGACTAAAACAAGGGTGGGCAATGAGTTAAAAAATAAAAAAATGTGCTTTTAAGCCAGTTTTCAAATAAAAGAGCAAGTCATTATAAATTACTAGTAAATTCCATATATAGGGAAAGAATGAAAAACGTTTCAAATGCTTTATTATATTTTTAATTATATTGATCAATTTATATAATATATAAAGTGGGAGGAAGTTGCTTATCCAAAAAATCATTATGAAAAATTCATAACACAAATAAGACAAAAACATTAAACTTAACTTGGTTATTCACATGTGGAACTTAGTAGGATAGGGGGAAATAGGTTTTTTATAATAGTAATGCTTTCAAGGTTGTCATCAAATGACTTCCTTCATGGCTCAGACTGTAAAGAATCTGCCTACAATGTAGGAGACCAGGTTTGATCCCTGGGTTGGGAAGATCTGGAGAAGGGAATGACAACCCACTCCAGAATTCCTGCTTGGAGAATTCCATGGACAGAGGAGCCTGGCGGGTCACAGTCCATGAGGTCGGAAAGAGTCAGGATACAACTGAGCCACTAACACAAACATAATGCTTTCAAGGCTGTCATCAAATGATTTAACTACAGCAAAAGAAAATACTTTCTAAAGCTCAAGGAAAAGTGTATGATTCAAATTTAAGGCAGGAGGTTATTAGATAGTTCAAAATAGCAGAAAAAAACAGTATTACTATTAAAGAGTATGATTTCACACAAGTTTACCTTCTCAATCAAGCTGTTTCCTGGCCTATAGTAAGATGACTCTATATTCACATTTATACAGAAATGGCAACCAGGGACCACAAATATACTTACAAAGATCACTGATACAAAAATAATAAACAGTCACAATAGTAATAAATTTAACGTTTTCTGAGTACTTACTATCTGCTTATAAACTGTGTGGCATAATCTCATCTGACCCTCCCAAAAGGCTTATGAATACTTATGATACTTTTATTATCCCCATTTTACAGCTGAGGACATTGGGCATAGAGAACCACCTAATTTACACAGTCACAGAAATATAAGTGGTGAAACCAGGACTAAAATCCAAGTCTGAAAGATTTCATGGTTCATGCTCTTAAATCAGTATGGCATTCTGCATGGATCTTTATAATAAAATCCATTTAAATACAGTAATGTACCCTAGTACATATGTTTTTTAAAAAGTAAGCAAAGATATACAGTTTATTATAAGAAGTTTGCTTTCCTTAAATTCACACAATAATTTACTATTGAGGTACGAGGCAACCCAGCTTTTTGGATAAAGTTCAAACTATTTTAAAAGGGATAAAAGACCAGATTATCTCTTCAGCCACCCTGTAATCCTTACCACTCCACCCCAACCTACAGTCTACTCCAGCCTACAATGAAATCTTCCAGTCCTACTGAAAAGCTGGCACCTCACAAGGCAGACAGAGCACTTGCTCACTTGTAAGTCTGCTCACACCAGTTATCTCTGCAGGGCAACTCCTTCCCCGCCTATATTTCTGCAACTCTGTCTAGAATTATTTTCTCCTTATCGCCCTTGAAGGACCATTTTAGGCAAGACCCCCCCTAAGGAAATCTGCCTAAGCATGCATCTACATGACCTTTGTCTGTGTATCTCTTCTGTTTATGTCTATCATAAAATTTATCTTATTCTGTTAATAATTGTCAATTATTCCCTGTGCCCTTGAGTGTTCCAGCACAATACCTAGCAATCAGAATTTTTAAAATGCTAACTAATGGGAGAAAAAAATGTCTGATGTGGTTACTTGAAAAGATAATTTATAGGGTTGACTCCAACTATCTATATACCAACAGTAAAACTAATGATTATCAGTTTTAATACCTATTATTCAATTTGAGATTTAATGAGAGAAAATTATATTTTTTTCAGTTAACTCTTAGATGATAATATGAGAAGTTCCAAAATTATACTTTTTAGAGAACTCTATTATTTTAAAGGAACTTAACATTTTGTTTTTCTCGTCAAAAAGAGAGTAAATTGGTGAAATACCTTGACAGAGGTTTGTCACTAATTATCATGAAAAATATCTAGGCTATTACCACTGGTCATCATAACTTAATAGATGACTTTCAGTACATTACTAAGACACATAATTTGTAATTTTTTCCTTGATGCTACCATCAAAAGTTAGAATTATGCCCTAAAATCCTAGCTTATTATAAGTGCTCTTTTATCCATGAATATAGCTATATGTTTTGAAAATCTTTTATCTTTTTAACAACTTGTACTACCTTCTGACTTTACTAATGAGTTCCTCTGGTAATGTAGAAAAACTTTATTTCTCTAAATTTAAAGGATAACTATCCCTCTCTACCATCCTAAGAACTGAAAAATATGCCTACCTTCACCTTATCCATAAAATTCACAGTGTCTACGTAACAGTTTGCAAACCAGAAGGAAGGCTAGTTTTTGGTCCTTTTTCTGATAGATACAGAAATTAAATGTTTTGCATAAAGTGAAAAACTATATTCTAACCTACCCAGTAGTAAGTAACCAAGCAAAGGACATGACTTAAGCGAAAAAAATAAAAGACCAAGAAGTTTGAAAAGATGAGAATTTTAAATTTCACTTCTTAAAACACCAAGTAGCAAATAACAAAAGATAAAATTATAGAAAGACAAAAGACAATAAGATAATACTTTATTAACCCTTTCCTCTTGATAATTCAGAGATTACAAAATATCACACCATAAAATATTAAAGCAAACCATTTTAAACCCTAACAACTACTCCTGCTAAAATTGATTCAAATCTCTAAAAGAAAAATAAAATAACACCAAAAGGACTAAGCTGGCTCTAAAACCATAAAAAAGCAAAATGCAGGAGAAAGTTTAATAAGATGTTCTCATAATAAAAATTTATGAAGTACTAAATTAAAGTAATAAAACTTGAAAAAACACCATTCTTTAAATACACAAAACATGTCTTTCTTTCAAAAATATGATATCACAATATCACAAATTTTTACAAAGTTGAATCACTAACCTGTATTTTTTCATAATAAATTTGCAGTTATATTTACCTTCAGATCCCATGATGAAGTGATGGATATCAGGGCCTGTTGACATTCGAGGTCCTTGACAGCTTTTTTCTATTATACCTCTAGGTGTTACCATTTTTATATGAACCACCTGTTTAATACAATGCATGATGTAAATTCTAGGTATCTGTCAGTGAATGTTGTTTGTGTGGGTACACACACCCTATATATTTATATAAAACAATTTTAAAATATTGGTTTAAGTGACAAATGGTGATTCCCTTCAGAATTCTAATATCTTTCAGTAATTATTAGACTAAAAATAAATTTTACATAAGTTTAAAAGAGGGAAAAAATATTCTAAGATTGTTATTGGTCTAGGAACATTCAGTCTTAAAAATTGAAAAACAATTTCTTTAAACCAAAGTTACTCTAGGGTTGTCCATGTGGTAAAGAACTAAAGGACAGGAAAAATATGCAATGATCATATTTTAATGGGTTCATTCTTTCACTCATTTAACATTTATGAAGCACCATTATGCATGTCAAGCACTATTTAGATGCTTAGAATTCTAAGAAAAGATTTATTCTTGTCTTATTCCCACCTTCAACTTATCTACTTTACCCACTCAGTAGAAAAGAATGAAGTATTAATTTTGATCATATCAAAACTGGGATGAAGAGGGAGATGTGGTGATTGAGTTAAAAAGAGGAGGAGAGAGAGACATGTCTCACACATGTGAGAAAATCATTGTCAGGAGAGGGTCAATCAAAAAATGTTCCTTAGATCTGACTCAGAAATGGTTAGGTAAAACCCAACACATTCTTAGGATGGTTTTTTGATGGATAAATAAAAATAAAGCATATATTGTTGAAGGAAATGAACAAAGGATGTAAATAAACAATTTACAAAATAAAAAGAAAAATTGCCAATAGGACATTTTAAAAGTTTACTTTTACTAACAAAGAAATACAAAATTATATGACAAAAACATAAATAAAAGGTCTAGTAAAATAAACATTCTCATAGTGCTAGTAAGAATGTCAAATGGCACAAGATTTCTAAAGAGCAACTTGGTTATAAGGGTCCAAAGACATAAAAACATGCTTGATCCAACAATTCAAACTCTAGGAGCTTACCCAAAGAAAACGATCAAAGATGTATGCTAAAGAAATTACTACAAAGGATATGTTTCCCTTTATTTATTTCCATAATTTTTAAATAAAAAGTAACTTAAATATTCTTTTATAGGGAATTACTTTACTAAATCACAAATTATCAATGAAAGAGAATTATATGCAGTATTTAAAACTAGTGGTGCAAATCTATGTTCATATACATGGTAATGTATTGATAATATAGTTTAAAGAGCAGATTAAACACAGTATGATGCTTTTTTATAATTAAAACTAGATATAAACATGCAAATAAATATATTAAGATGTGTACTTATAATTTGTGGCCCTTAAGTAACTGTAAAAAGGATTAAAATAAATTGCATGCTTTAGCAGTACTAAAGGTAGCAGTCTATCAAATATGCTTAACTTTGATAACACTTTTAATAATTCAATAGCAAAAGGATCAAATTCTCTCCTCTGAAACTGAATTTGTTATCTTAACTGCAAAATGAAAAATGTGATTTCTAAAATATCTTCAATTAAAAAAAGATAATGTAAATATTTTTAAAGTGTTCATTATATAGACAAAGTCTTAAATTGTTGGGTGTTAACTACAAAGAACCAATATATTTTATCAATAATTCGATATTTCTATCAACAAAGACACAATGAAAATATTGTAATGCTAGAGTTGAAAAACAAAGTTAAACAGCTCTAAGAATAATGTTAGGAATACCACATTAATAGTCTCAAAAACTATCTTTCAAATTGTTATCAAAATATTGATGATAAAGGGAACATGCATGAAGTACCTATTACATACCAGGGATTCCACTAAGAGTTTTCATTTTATGTCCTTTATTCCTCATAGCAATTCTACACAACAAATAACATCATTCTATTTTATACTGTAGGAAATTAATGTTTAGAAAGATGAAACAATTTGCACAAGGTCACACAATTAATCACTGTAAAAACTACAAATGGAACAAATGATACTGAATTCCTAGCCAGGATGCCAATCACACTAACTCTCAAGAGCAATGACACCAGGTCAGTGAAAACAAAGTGATGTGTACATAAAACATTACACTAGCTAGAACATTTTCAATTGGGCTCTTTAATTCTACACAGAAACTTTTTTTCAGAAAAATAAATATAATACCTCATAAGGCCAAAGAATAGTAATGACAGACCACCTAACTAAATAGACTAAAATCTTGATAGAGTTGAAGACTAAGGCTCCAAGTCTTACAAAATAAAATTCATATGTATTTATAAGTCAGATAAAACATCTACAAAACTTAGATATCATTCACTCAAAAAGAAGAATTCTTCAATGACCACAGCTGTGTCTTTTAACTGTTTGGATTATAATGCACAGCCAATGTTATTATAATCAAATGGGGTACACTTTTGAGGGGACTCTTCAACTCAAATTTTAATGGCTTAACAACCTTTAATAATAATCTCTATTGACCAATCAATTATTATATAGTAACTAGAAAAAATTTACCAAGTCCTCAATATTGCCATAGATATTCTTCTTCATGCCTGATGCTCGAGTAGATACCCATCCTCCCACAGTGCTGAATTCCAGGGAATCTGGTTCATGACCTGTACAATAACCACTTTCTTTAAGCTGAAAAACAAAAATGTAATATTTTACCAGTGAAAATGGCCCCATTTCACACAGCACTCAACACATTAACTCTTTCCACATTAGAATTTCCATATGTCTTTTCTATCTGGACTCATTACAACCTAAATAGATAAAGAAATACTTTCATCATACTTGTCCAAAAATATTTTTAGCTTTTGCCTAGTGGAAAACTTCACAAAACTGAAAACAATGAACCAAGAGGCAGCTGTATTTTCCATAGGCTCACCAGGCAATCATACTCCTTACATTCTTTCATTTAAAAGACTACCTTTCTTAGTATTTATTCCAACAAAGAGACAATTTAAATACTTATAGAAATCAGATTATACTTAAATAAGTGCCAACTTCACCTGAACACTTTCAATAAATAAAGCACTTAATCTCTTATTTTCCCTATCCTAATATAATCTGCAGCAGGCCTGCAGCAAATCTGAGCAAATTGCCTGTACTTAAATCTCTCAAGGAGTCATGTGTTTTAATGTACAGCCATCTGGCTAGGTTTCCTGCATGTAATACCGTCATTTATTTGTGATGCAGATCATGCATTCCTGTACATTAAATAGTCACTTGTTTCTCATTTTTCTGTATTAGCTTAGCTCTGCCATCTGCACAGCACCTGAGGTTGAATGGATGCCCTTTACTGCAACACCACCAAAGCCATTCCACTAAAATCATTTTAAAGGCTCAGCCAGCTCATGTCAAATGGTACAGACACCACCATCTGCATACCCACTGTCTACTGCACTCAAGCCCATCAATCTGTGTTGACCATTTTGATAGTCATCCAATTAAGCAACTGTTTCTATTTTTCAAGTAAGCCATGCAGAGATGTAGAATATGTCAGTTGTGTTTATAATATGTATGTGTGTATTTAAGTATCATATGCAAGTTGCAATCCAAAATTTGAAAGTCGAGTAGGCTAAATAGAATTTGTTAGCTTCTGCAGATATGCAATGCAAATTATTTATCATGTCTTATTTTGTTGCTAGAAAACAAGATTGAAAAACACATTATTACATAATAGAATTTTTCACTAAACATTCAATATGTTTATTTAATTTTAAGAGGTAAATAATCACTCATAAATGAGTAGCTTAAATACAAAACTGAACATTAAAATAAAGATTATCAAACCAATATACTTCCCTAACTCCCCAACAATCTTTACTCATATCCCAACAATCTATATTCATACTATGCTGTGCTCAGTCACGTCTTGACTCTTTGTGACCCCACAGACTGTAGCCTGCCAGTCTCCTCTACCCATGGAATTTTTTATGCAAGAACACTGGAGTGGGATACTATTTCCTACTCCATATTATTTACTCTCAAAAGACTACTGTCTTTCAACTTTTCTGAAGGTAACAAATACACACACACACACATACACACACATAGAACTCTTGAAACTAAACAAGAAAAAATCCAATTAAACAATAGACCAAAGATCTGAATAGACATTTCACTGAAAATAGCAAATAATCATATGAAAAGATGTTCCACATCATATGTCATCAGTTCAGTTCAGTCGCTCAGTCGTGTCCGACTCTTTGCGACCCCATGAATCGGAGCACGCCAGGCCTCCCTGTCCATCACAAACTCCCGAAGTTTACTCAAACCCATGTCCATCGAGTTGGTGATGCCATCCAGCCATCTCCTCCTCTATCGTCCCCTTCTCCTGCTGCCCCCAATCCCTCCCAGCATCAGGGTCCTTTCCAGTGAGTCAACTCTTCACATGAGATGGCCAAAGTATTGGAGTTTCAGCTTCAGCATCAGACCTTGCAATGAACACCCAGGACCTATCTCCTTCAGGATGGACTGGTTGGATCTCCTTGCAGTCCAAGGGACTCTCAAGAGTCTTCTCCAACACCACAGTTCAAAAGCATCAATTTTTCGGCGCTCAGCTTTCTTCACAGTCCAACTCTCACATCCATACATGACCACTGGAAAAACCATAGCCTTGACTAGACGGACCTTTGTTGGCAAAGTAATGTCTCTGCTTTTTAATATGCTAAGTTGGTCATAAATACCAATTAAAACAACAAAATACCACTACACCTCCAAATGAATGGCTCCAAACCAGAATACTGACAATATCAAATGCTGGAGAGGATATGTGGCAGCAGAAACTCTCAGTGCTGGTGGGAATGCAAAATGGCACAGCTACTTTGGAAGACTGACACTTTCTTACAAAACTAAATACACTCTAGCAATCCTACTCCCTCTATTCAGTCAAAGGAGTTGAAAACTTAAGTCCTCATAAAAACCTGCACACAAATGTTTAAAGCAGCTTTATTCGTAAGTGCCAAAACCTGGAAGCAATCAAGATATCTTTCAGTAGCTTAATGGATAAACTATGGAACATTCAAATAACTGAATATTATTTAGTGCTGAGAAGAAAAAAGCTATCAAACCATGAAAAGACATGGAGGAAACTTAAACATATGATACTAAGTGAAAGAAGCCAATCTGAAAAGGCCACACATTCTATGATTCCAACTGTATGACATTCTGAAAAAGGCAAAACTATGGAAACAAGAAAATTAGTGGACAACTTCCCTGGTGGTCCAGTGGCTAAGACTCTGGGCTCCCAACACAGGGGGGATTGGGTTCGATTCCTGGTCAGGGAACTAGATCCCACATGCTGCATCCAAGAGTTCACATGCCACAGCTAAAGAAGCCACACGGCTGTAACAAATGAATACTGAAGATCCCACATGCTACAACTAAGTCCCGGCACAGCCAAAGAATTAAGTAAATAAATATTTAAAAAAAAAAAAAAATAGATCAGTGGTTGCCAGAGGTGAGGGGTTGGAGGTGGAAAATAAATAGGAAGAGTACAGAGAACGCAGGGCAGTGAAGATACTGAGTGATATTATAATGATGGGTACTCAACAATTATTTAAACATTTGTCCAACCCATAAATGGACAGCACCGTGTGAGCACCCTAACATAAACTAAGGACTTTCTGTAATTATGATGTTCCAATGTAGGGTGTCACTGTTATCATTTATATGTGGAATCTAAAAAAGCTGAACTCAAAGAAACAGAGCATAGACTGGTGGTTATCATGGGATGACAGGGTGGGGGAAATGTGACGATGTTGGTCAAAAGGTACAAACTTCCAGTTACAACATGAATAAATTCTGAGAATTCAAAAAAAAGAAATCTACCAATCTTGTGAGTGATGTTGATATTGGGGGAGGCTAGGCATGCATGGGGACACAGGCATATAGGAAATTTCTGTACCTCCCTCTCAATTTTGTTTTAAACCTAAAACTGCTCTAAAAAAATATGACAGATATTTTCAGACAAAAGCAGAAAAAGTCATAAACAGCTGACCCACACTAAAGATATAAATATTTAAAACAAGTTTTTCAAGCAGAAAGTATCACCAGATTGAATTAAAGGCATCAAAGGGTAACTAGGGACTTCCCTGGTGGCTCAGTGGTAAAGAACCCGCCTGCCAATGAAGGAGATGTGGGTTCGATACCTGGATTGAGAAGATCCCCTGGAAAAGGAAATGGCAACTCCAATGAGTTGACTGGGAAAACCCACGGACAGAGCAGCCTGAGAGGCTACAGTCCATGGGGTTGCAAGGGTTGGACATGACTAAGCGACAAAAAACAAAACAACAAAGGGTAACTAGACGGGTAAATATAAAAGATGCTTTCTTATTGTTTAAACATCTCTAGATGATGACTCACTATTTCAGTAAAAATTATAAAAGCAGAACACGTGACAATAGCATAGAGATAAGAAACATAATATTCTATGGTTTTTATGCTAAACTCTAAGTATTATATCACACCTTAAAGTAGACTGTTTCAAGTTAAAGATATATACTATAAAACCTGAAACAATCCTTAAAAATAACAAAAAAGATAAAATGGTATCATTAAACAAGATTCAATCCAAAAAAAGGCTGTAAAAAGTGGAAAAGGAGAAAAAACAGGTAGGTAAGATAAAAAACAAATGGCAAGATGACAGACTTAAACTGAACCATATCAATAAACCACAATGACAGTAAATAGTCTAACCACTGCAATTAAAAGATAGAGACTGTCAGGTTAGATAAAAAGGAAAAACCCAATTGCTTGCTATTTACAAGAAAAGCACTTTAAATATAAAAACATAAATAAGTAGAAAGTTTAAAAATGGAAAAAGGAAAAATATATACCATGCCAACAACAGTGAAAACTGGAATAGCTGTTTTAACATCAGATAAAGTAGACTTCAGAGCAAAAAATACCATCAGAAAGAAGGAAAGTAATTTCATAACAACAAAACTGTTCACTAGTCAAGAAGCTATAACAATCCCAAGCATTTATTCTCCCAATAACAAAGCTTTAAAATATATGAAGTGAAACTGACAGAACTGCAAGAAAAAATAGATCTACAATAATAACTGGAAGTTTTAATTTCCTCTGTCAATAATTGATATAACAAGTAGACAAAAGAAAAAACTTTTAATACAGAAGACCTAAACAACACTATAAATCAATTTGACTTAATAGAATTTACAGACTACTCCAACCAACAGCAGAAGACAAATTCTTTTCAAGTGTCCATGGAACATTTACAAGGTAGACCATGTTGTAGACCATAAAACAAGTATCAATTAATTTGATATGCTTTAAGTCATATAAAGAATGTTTTCTGAACACAAGAGAATTAACAGAGAAATGAGTAACAGAAAGATGTTTGAAAAAATCCCCCAATAATTGGAAACTAAACAACAACACGTAAGTACCAATGGGTCAAGGAAAAAATCAAAAGGGAAGTAGAAAATATTTTGAAATGAATGAAAACGAGAAGACATCAAAATTTGTGGAATGCCACTAAAGCAGTAGTTGGGAGAAATTTATAGTACTGAAAACCTATATTAAAAAGAAAGGCCAAAAAAAAAAAAAAAGAAGAAAGGCCTCAGACTTCCCTGGTGGCCCAGGGGATAAGAAGCTGCCTGCCAATGCAGGGAACATAGGTTCCATCTCTGGTCTGGGAAGATTCTATATGCCGTGAGGCAATTAAGCCCAAGAGCCACAACTACTGAGCCCATGGTCCAGAACTGAGTCACAACTACAAAACCCACGTGCTGCAACTACTTAAGTTCGCTAGGCTCTAGGGCCTGCGAGCTGCAACTACTGAGCCTGTGCACTGAAACTACTGAAGTCCACACACCTGGAACCTTTGCTCTGCAACAAGAAAAGTCACCACAAAAAGAAGCAGGCACACCCCAACAAACAGTAACCCCTGCCTGCCGTTAACTAGAGAAAGCTCATGCAAAGCAACAAAGACCCAGCACAGTCAAAAATAAATAAATAAAATAAATTTTAAAAATCATATTTAAAAATAGAAAGGCCTCAAATCACCTCATCTTCCACCTCAAGACATAAAAAAAGCCTTTGATAAAATCCAAAATTCACTCCTAATATAAAACACTCTATTTTCTGTTCTAGGTTCTTTGTATTTTCACATGGAATTTATAATCACCTTATCAATTTCTTTAAAAAAAAAAAAGTCTCCTGGGATTTTGATTGGGATTGCATCAATTCTATACATCAGTTTGGGGAGAACCAATAATAATACTAAATCTTCTGACCCACGAACATGGTATAGCTTTAGGTTTATTTTAGGTCTGTTTATTTCTCTCAGCTGGGTCTTGCAGTTTTTAGTGTTCAAGTATTTCATATCTTTTCAAAAATTTTTAATATATTTATTTGACTGCTCTGGGTCTTAGTTGCATGATGCAAGGTCTTTTATTGCAGCATGTGGAATCTACTTCTGTGACCAGGGATCGAATCCCAGCTCCCTGTATTGGGAGCATGGAGTTTTAACCACTGGACCACCAGAGAAGTCCCAGTATTTCATATTTTTAATAGATTTGTCCTTAAGTATTATATGTATATTTTACAATATAAGTGGTATTTTAAAAGTTTCCAATTTCTGATTTTTTATTAGTATACAGAAATAAAATTGATTTGTGTGTATAGCTTTTATATCTAGCAATCTTACTAAATTTACTAACTAGTTCTTAAAGTTTTAGCTCCCATTAGATTTACCACATACAAGATCATGTCCTTTGTGAATAAAGACAATTTTACTTCTTCCTTTCCAATCTGTATGCCTTTATTTCTTACTTTAAAAAATGTAAGCAGTTTTGTTGAGGTTTTTACACCCCACCCCTATAAAAAAATAGGATATGTGCTTTGATTTTAATAAAATTATAGGATTTTTAAACAAACTTACAGTGACAAAAAGCTTATCAGAGATTGACAGGGATATAGTAAAGATGAGATGGGGAGAAATATAAAGAGATCAAGAGGAAACTTTTGGGGTTGGTTGGTGCATGTGTTCTACATCTTGACTGCAGTAATGGTTTCATGCTTGTAGTCATATACCAAACCTTATCAAGTTGCACATTTTAAATAACTGTAATTTACTATGTGACAATTATATCTCAATGAAACTATTATGAAACAAAACAAAAGAAAATGACTCAAGATTTTAGCTCAAGCTGCCCAAAGAATTGAACTATCACCAACTAGGATTGAGAAGGCTACAGAATAAGCAAATTGTGGAGTGAAAACTGAAATTCAATTTTTAAAATATTGAGTTTAAAATGTCTATTACATATACAAGTGGAGATATCAACTAAGCAAGTGGATGTACAAGTCTAGAATTCAAGAAAGAAGTCTGAGGTGATACAAATATTGGAGTCTGGCATATAGAAGGAATATTTAAAATCAGCTATGCTTGAATGAATTGAATGAAGCAAACAGTACCCAGTAAAAATTAGTGAAATAAATAAAAGTTCTAAGCACTTTACATTATTAACTTATTTCATCTCAACAAAAACTTTATGAAACAGGAATCATTATTTCCATTTTATAGATAAAGAAATTGAGGCATAGAGAAATGCATCCAGAGGTGGGGAAAATAGTAAGTCATATATCCCCAGACTACTAACTAGTAAAATTAAGTAGCCAAAGAATTAATAAATGTAGAAACAAATTCCCAAAACCCATAACTGACATTTAGTGACCTCCCTTAAATTTCACACATATTAAAATCAATGTAATTTACAAGTTAAAAAGATGAAAATCTGTGCTACCCAACTACTATATTTGTGTCATTTAAAAACCTTTAGAATGAAAAAGCAGCAAGTTTTAAGTCAGTTACCTCAGCTGAAGAAGAAACTGAAGGATACAGAAGCATAAGTGATGAAGAACCTGAACTAGGATCAATACAGCCATAGAAACTATATTAAAGTCTACCAGAGGCAAAAAGAAATGTTCTATGTTGGCATTTAAGGAAATGAACTAGTAAGTAAAATATTAAAAGTTCCCAGTCTAGTAAAATGTCATTTAAATTTCAAGGAAATATGTTCCTTGAATTTTAATTTTAACCTTTAAAAAAAATCTTGGAAAGGTTAAAATACTACATCAAATGCTGAAATAAAGGATATAAAATTACAGACATGAAAGGCCATTCTTTGTCATAAAAAAAAAAAAAACTGCTGTGTTGACAATGCCTCTCAGAGTAACAGAAGACTAAACAGGTCTTTTTACAGTGTTTTTCATTAAATGCTATTATTTAACCCATGAAGTTAATTATAAAGTATAATAATTAACAAATCTAATTACCTTGAATTTATAAAATCTTGACTTACTGAGGATCTTTAATGCCTCAATGAATATGTTCAATTTTATCTAGTTCTCTGTACCTTAGTGCATTACATTAAAAAAAAGAAAAGTTTAATAATTTTTTTCAAAGCCTTTCATCCATAACTGATCACTGGACAACCCACTCCAGTATTCTTACTGGGATAATCCCATGGACAGAGGAGCCTGGCAGGCTACAGTCGATAGGGTTGCAGAGTCAAACATGACTGAACGACCGAGCCTGCACACACACACACAGGCCAACTGCCTTCAACTCTTTACCATGAAATAAGGGAAAAGATAGTAAAGAGAAGATCAACAAGCATGTCACATCTCTATGTTCTGTTAAAAGGAAGGAGGGGGTCTCTGTAATCCAAACTGAACAAAACATTCAGCTCATCATTAGCAAACTGGACTTTCTAATTCTGTTTGCAAAAGCTGAGTTACAATTATCTTGGCCATATTTTAAAGGGCTGAAGGAACCAATACATTTTAATAATGATCTGCTTAGAATCCAGGAGGAGAACCTCAAGTTTCCTAAAATTCATTAGGATCCTAAAAGTATATAAGGAGTTTCACTTATTCATGAGATAAGCAGTTTTCAGTAAAATTATTCACTGAAAATTTCAATGAACAGCGAATGCCAACCAACTGATCAAATTTATTAATTTCTGAAAATTCTATGTCCAACTTACTCTATTTTGCTCCATTTTTACTACTTTATTTCAGGTCTCTATCAGCCCTTGCCCAAATTAGTGCAGCAGCCACTTTATCTGCCTTTATGTGTCCATCCATCCTCCACACAGTAGCATAAAAGAACTATCTAAGTACAAAGGTAAAGTTCAAACTTTATGATTTAACCTCTTCATGTTGTCCTGGCTTCATCCTCTACCACTACTAAATGTATGAAAGAAAGTGAAAGTCGCTCAGTCGTGTCCAACTCTTTGAGACCCCATGGACTGTATAGCCCATGGAATTCTCCAGGCCAGAATACTGGAGTGGGTAGCCTTTCCCTTCTCCAGGGGATCTTCCCAACCCAGGGATCAAACCCAGGTCTCCTGCATTGCAGGCAGATTCTCTACCAGCTGAACCACAAGGGAAGCCCAACTATATACATATACTCATCCAGAATACAAACACCAAGAAATGTGTGTTCTCCGATATACACAGCCTAGATCCCAGCCGTACTCAGCTACCTGCAGATCCCCTCAAGCAACAGCTGCCTATAAAGCTTCCACACGTGCTGCTTCCTCCGACTGGATTGTTCTCCCCACACCCATATTTCCTTTTCACTCTGATTTATCCTGAAGTTTCATTTTAAATGCCAAGCTCTCTATGATACCGTCTTCAACTCCTCCCCTTTGAACCTCATTTGATGAGCCTTAACATCCCATATTTAGCCTTCTTCTAGCAATTCTCATTGAGTTATATTGTCTATTTACCGAATTTTCTGTCATAATATAATACAAGCTTTCCAAGGGTAAGAGATGGGTGTCTTATTCACTATGGAGTTCACAGCATCTAGTTCAATACCTGACCCACAACAAAAACGGAAAAATCTCAGTCAGTGAACATACTGTGAAAGGTACTTTTTTCAGAGGGCACACATAGCGGTTTTGAAAATCTTAAATAACATACCTGTCTTTCCAATTCTTGTCCTGTTATGCCAGCCTCTACATGAGCTGTCAGATTGTTTTCATCAACCCAGAGGATACGATTCTGTTGCAAAAGAAGAAAGAAGTCTCATCTCCATGAATAGACACTTTCTCAGGAAATACAACTTCCTAACTCCAAGCAGCAAGTGACAAGATGGAAATGAAGTAGCAGCATCCACACTAGAAAGCCCCACTCGTCCCTGCCTACACATCACAGAGCTGGTAACACAGGCAGTATAATGCACAGGAGCTGGTTTAAAACATGGACACTCATAAAAGGAGGAAGAAGGTTTCAGATTAAATGAGACTAAAAGAAACCACCAAAATCTAACGTGAATCCCTATTCATACAATGAACTATAAAATAAAGACAGTTTTGAGATAACTGGAAAATGAATGTGGACTGGATACTAAATGACATAAGGATTTACTTTTAATTTTGTCAGAAGGGATAACATAGTGAGAAGAACTCCTTTTAAAAAGAAATACACAGAAATATTTGGTATAAAGTAGTATGCCATCAGGATTTCCTTTAAAAATATTAGAGGAAAAAAGATAAAGTCAGTATGACAAAATGTAAATAATTATTTAGAGACTAGAAATATTCTCTCAACTTTGACGCTTAAAAATTTCAATAAAATCATAAATATTAAAGTTTTTTTTATAATAAAGGATTATAGAAGCAGGAGTACTGTTGACTATATGAAGATCAAGTTCATACCCAAACTAAAACTTTAAAATAGCACAAAGGCCAACTCTTAGACCATAATGAACCAAAATTTCAAAAAATAATCCTAAAATTTATTAGTTCCTTTACTAATTTTAAGTTAATCTTAAAATTAATTAGCCCCTCTGTTCTTCCAAAAGCAAAGTGCAATAGCATCAGTAAAAATTTGGGAAACAAGTAAGTTCTGATGACTCAAATTAACATTAACTAATATTATTTGTTTTTTAATAATACAAATCAGGTCATCTATTGTATCACAATTCAATCCATGCTTCTCAAATCGTCAATTTCATATGTTAATTTGGTAGAATTCATCAAGGTATATGACTAAGTAAGAGTGACCTTAGCTTTTAGAGATCTGAAAACAAAGATAAAATATAATGATGAAAAAAAATTTAAACAAAATGGACAATATACCTTTTTAAAAACAACTAAGATTGAGCCATAAAGAAAACTTTTAAAACCAAACACTATCTTCAAACACATCTTAAGTTATCACATACCATTTGTGAAGTGTCTAAAGAAATAATTGTTCTTGTCTCATCTGCAGGACACATCAGGCCATATGAAACACTTGTTCCTCCTGCCAAAATAGAAAACAATAACTATGTTTAAATATTATTTTTTAGCTACATATCTAGGCAAATCCCTAATACAAAGTATACAAATAGGCCCACTAGGAAAAATACCTATTTCTACTTTGCAAAATGTAATTGGCAAATACTAACACACTAAAAGTAAACTCACCTTTATTTTATGGTGCGTGCCAAAATGAAGAAATATTATGGAGCTGAAAGCAATGGGACATGGCTCCATCCCTTGGGCACACTCAAATGAAGCCCCTAACAATTTGTGGAACTCCAAAAACATAATTAGAGAAGTTCTAAGCTAATGATTACTGTGGAGAGACAGCATAAAAGAAAAAAATACCCATCCTATACAACTAGAGACACCATTTTCTATCATATTTATGAGATTCACTTATCATTTAAAATACTATCTTATATTTCCATACAAAAAGACCTCAATAAATTAGAATATATTCCTTAACATTTGTTGTCAAAGGAAAAATGCTTTCTTGATATATAGAACAATATAGTATTCTCAATTCTTAACCAGATCTGTATAATCATATAGCAGAATAAAATTCTAATTGGTACTTTCATATGTTTTGGACAGAATACACATGGAAATCATCTTGGTAAGTCACAAGGTAAGAATTATAGGGGGTATTTACCTACAAGGTTCAGCTTAATTTTTCAAGGTATGATAATATTAAGAACATGGCTATGACCAGTGACCACTATTTCTTGTCAAAGTCATTTGAAATCAGAAAACTATTTCATTAAAAGTGGCACTGTAATGCCTTTTGTACATGATTTCAACAGGAAGTATCAGCTGAAGAAGGTGTCTGGAACTTATGATGTGTAGGGGTCCCATTTCCATTCCATTAATGCCAATTCAGTCAGTGAAGGCAACCTCCTTTGGCTTGTGGAAGTTGTTAAAACAACATGGTTGACGAATGATCAAAAGAGATTAAATTTGCCTTAAAATGTAAAATAATGTTAATTTTCAGTATTAAAAGATACTATTCATTTGGTCATCACTGTCCTGGTTGATCTTTTACATATGCATATCCCTCCTCAAAGATTTATGTTGGGTATAGTTAGTCTTTGAAAAAATAATACTCTCTCCATTAAGATAAAGGTTAGAAAGTAATTACTAAAGAAGGAACTCTTATTTAGGCAGTAAGTCAGAGCTTCAGTTAGAATCCATATGGGAAAGAAGCCATGAGCTAGGGTAAATCATATCTCAAACAGTTTAGGTAGATCTACTGAGAACAGAAATGAACAGCATAAGCCAATTTTTCAGGATAACCATAGCACAACTATAAGAATGCTTGTTTTCAGTGGGAATGCACAAATATTTAAAATAGAACTTTACATCACATTAAAATTCAAAAGGCACAATACCTACCACCAATTGGTATGATACAAAGGTTATATTTGCACGCTAGATTCACAATCTTAACTACATCATCATGACATGCTGTTGAAAAAAGGGAAAATAAATTAATCCCGAACATGAAAAAAATCTGGATAATACTGCAATACAAGGGTCTAAAGTGCAATACAACTTCTCCTTCATTTATTCACTCATGAACACATTAAATCACTATCCTAAAACTATTTTTATCTTTAACTTTTCATTTTTTAATAGTTTTACACATTTTTCAGTTTAAATATCTACACAGCATACACACATACACAATATATGGTGCGTAGATATTCAAACTGCAAGATGAGAAAGCCACCTCCACTGTATGGAATACTACATTGTCTCAAATTGCCTTACTGTCTCAAAACTTGCCCTCATGCAAAGAAAAACTTGAACTTTTATTACCCAATGGAAATTTACATTAAAGTTTAACAAAGACCTCAGTGAAATGAAAACATGTTGTGAAACAAACTATTCCCAAGAAGTTCTTATATTGAAAGAGTCAACAGAACAAAATTTTGATTTAGGCACCAATACACTACTCAAACAGATTATTTTCTTCCTGGGTATGTCAACCTCCTTCCTATCACAAAATTAAAGCAGGACTTTTCCCTCAGATACTCCCTGAAAAGGAAAAAGATCACATCTAAGAACTAAAAGTCCATATACGAGGTAATTTTTTGAAAAATAAAACACTCTATATACTCCTTTTATGGAGTCTGAAGAGAAAAATGGATGAGAAGATTAGCAGAACTTCTTACAAGGTAATTATGGACAGTAAGGAGCAATATACTTATTCTGCTTTAAATTTTCTGCTACAAGAGATGGATATAAAGATCATACATAAAAATATATGGCCTAGTCATCAGTAAGAGCAAAATAACAGCAGAAAGCTCATCCACCTTCCATCTCAAGGCAAATCCCTAAATGAAATTATTTTCTCAAAATTTAATTATTTATATCAAAGACAGTATCTATATTAAACAACTTGCTTCATTATTTGAACACCATTAGTTTTTAGCCTACAAGTTGCATAAACAAAGTACTCTTATTAGTTTGCAGTAATCAATTATCTTAACTAAAAGTTTCTAGGCATCTGAATATATCATTGATTGATAATAATTTTATTAAGCTTTCAAATTAGCCAAAAATATATTTTTCTACTGACTTCTTAAAAGGATATGTACATATTAAATGAAGATTTAGTCATCAACAACAAAATTAATCATTAAAACCATTCAAGATGATCATATTAAGAATTATATGATCTTCAGTAAACCCTAAAAATATAGCTATATAGCTATACTTGTATATATATATCTATCTAGCTATCTAAAATATAGCTTTCTATATTTTTTACAGCTCTTATGTTTAAAAGTACATATTTCCAACACTAAATTTACTTAAAATTTAACAATACTAAATTAATAATACAAAGAAAAACAGGAACTTACTTGGCCATAAAACTATATCAGGAATTCTCTGAAACATTCCTTCCCTGAGCAAAAATATCTCATGAAGACAATGACCTGTTTTGTGGTTTAAAAAAGAAAATGTAAAAATATCTTAAAATTAAAGGAAATTTAAAACTTAGAACTAAATAGGATTTATATGAAGTTGCTTACCATGAGCTCTAAATACTCGATCATCTGCTTCTTGTGAATATGAAATATTAGTTTCTTTAAGGTCATGAAGAAAATCTTCATTTACAATAGAAGGAGGTGTATCACTAGGATTTAAGGATGCCTAGAAAATGAAATTGTTTTTTTTGACTTATTTCTAGAAAATAAAAATTTGAAATGTTACAGAGAAGTGACTATAAAACATGGATTTTTTTTTTTACATCTGAACTAGGACAGAAGCATAGAAAAATAATAAATAATATATATGGAAACCAAC
This sequence comes from Cervus canadensis, assembly GCF_019320065.1. Lineage (NCBI taxonomy): Eukaryota > Metazoa > Chordata > Mammalia > Artiodactyla > Cervidae > Cervus > Cervus canadensis. The sequence continues at coordinate 56,460,837 of NC_057400.1, read as the reverse complement.
TCTGTGACAGTAAGCAATTACAAATGGTCTGAAAAACCACTTTCTGTAACATAAGTTGTAAGACTCTTACGTTTTCTCTTTTACTTCTAAGTCCCACCTTTTCATTATTTCTAAAGTCTACAATTAAGGGGACTTCCCTGGCAGTCCAGTGGTTAAGACTTCATGCTTTCACTGCAAGGGGCATAGGTTCAATCCTTGATCAGAGAACTAATAAGTAAGATCCCCTATGCCACATGGTGTGGCCAAAAACAAATATAATAAAAACAAAGATCACAATTAAGATAGCAAAGTCTCAAATCTTCAATTTTAAACTAGGGAGACTGGGATATAGATAGTTAACTTCTGCATTATCTATATTTCATCTGTAGATAAAATTTATCTTTTCAGAATGATCAGCAAAAAGCCTCCCAATAAGAAGTAAACCCATTTTTATAGGCTCTCTTTAAAACTCACAACATAAACTTGATACTTAATTTCAACTAACAAGTATTCAACTTTAAAGCTATGTGACATTGGCTCACCCAACTTCTTTGAGCCTTGGTATCTTCAACTATTAAATGACATTATCGCCATCAAATTTATACAACTGCCATAAGGAAGGAGAGTTAAATATGGTAATTTTTGTGAAAAGCACCTATTATCATGACTAGCATATAGGAAGAGTTCTATAAATGGCTAACCAAATCTGTTATGTTAAAAAAGCTATGGTATAGTATTTGGAAAAAATAAAATATAAGAATATGTAAAGAAAAATATTTACATAGCCTTTAAATATCTTATTAATGCTCTATATTTAATGTTCAATTATATAATAAATATTTCTTGCACGTGTGCTATAGGGCCCTGGTGATACAGCAGGGAGTTAAACCCCAAAAATTTTAAAACTCTTATCCTCATGGGATTAACCTGTACTGAAAAGAAATGACCAAAAGAACCCTGATGAAACATACAGATTACTAATTTTGTTAAGTTACTGAAAACTGAAATGGCTTAAAACAGAAAAAAAGAAGTGCATGTAAAACTAGTAAAATTTCTGAATATGACATATAGATCATATCAGTGTCAAAAAAAAAAAAGTAAAACAAATAGTCAAAACACAGAAAGAGAAGATGGTTATTTTGAGACATTAGTCTGCCATCAGTTAGCTCTCTTAATAAAGTCACATTCATTGCCTCAAAAAAAAAGGAAATAGAAGAGATTTTTTTTTTCAGTGTCTACAATCAATTTTCTTTTAATATAATCTAAACACATACCATTTAGAAAATACCAAGAAAAATTTATGTACAAGAGTTGATGCTATTGCATTTGGATAAAGCTGGCAAGTTCTTGCTACTAGCATAGCCCAGGAAACACCACAGAGGAAACCTAATATATTGGAATAGATGTTGTGGCGTTTGGCCCACAGTTTGATAGCTCTCAGGGTTAACCTGAAGTTGTCAATGTTTGGTACTAGATGTAAAATATCATCGGTTACCCTGCAACTGTTAGGACTTCTTATACATCTTATATCTAAATTTTTAAGCAGACTATCATCTCTTAAGTTCAAGTCTTCTGGAATAGTCTGCAGTGCTAATCTTGCAAACAAAATATCAATCTCTATCCCATCAAAACACAGTTTGATAACTGGTACAAATGCCTCTTCAACAGCTCTTAAATCTTTTACTTCTTCCTGTAATTTCAACTTATCACAGAATGAGGTGAAAAAATCACTTCAATCAACATGTCTTTGTGCAACACACAATGCATCAGTATCAGCACCTTTTGTATGTAAACATTTTCTTGCTTTCACTGATTTCTCGTATCCACTCTTTTACCAGATTATTTAATTTTCCCAAAATTAAAATCCTGCGCTGCAGTTCCTTCCTCAAAGGAACCCCAAAGGGCTTCAGAGTCTCAACTAGCTTCTTTGTGAGTAGGCATTCAGTCTCCTCGGGGGCTGCTAAGCTGATGGGAGAAGTAATGCCATAGTGCTTCTGTGGCAGCTGTGTTTGCTGTGATCCTTGTGTTGTAACTGGGGCACCGCCCCGGTCACTCCCTCCCGCAACCTCCCGGGCTGCCTGGGCTGCCGCAGCCCGGGGCAGGATCCACTGAGGCGGGAGGGAGGGGCCGGGGGCCTGCCGCAGCCCTGAGGCCTACCCCACTCCCTCCGCTGTAAGCGCTTCTCCTCCTTCCCCTTCTTCCTGACATGGTGCCGAGTAACCACAGCAAGTTAGAAGAGATTTTTTAAAGGAAGGTTAAAAGAATTTGGTTTGGGAGAGGTAGGAATTAGATGTTTAGTTTAATTAAGTACAAGAATAAAATGTAACTGTGGACTTATAAATAAAACAAGCACTCACTGAATACCTACAGTCCTCAATAATATGTTGAATATAGTGGATAATATACTATAAATCATAGCCTCTGCACTTACGGAAGTTATACACAAAGGGATATACAGAATACTATACCATAGTAAGTAATAAATAATAAATATTATAATTATATAAAGAAATGCTATTTCATCAGCTTAATATAGTTTAAAGGTTTTTAACTCCCCTGTCAGAAAAGTGATACTACAAGAGCAAACTAAAATTCTCTATCACTCATATCTTAATCAAAATTCTATTTTCAATCTTTGAATATTCTAAATGTTTTGATAGTAATATAATATTACATTTTTATTTTAAATTATTCTATATAAATCCTAGATTACTGTCAGTTCATTACAAAATGTAAAAATAACAGCAACTTATTTTTTGGTAACAAAGTGCTCTCACAGAATTAATTCATTTGAACTTCACTACTACTTGTGACACATAGAACTGACACTTATGACTCTCATTTCTCCTATTAAGATAACTGAGGCTCACAGAGTTTAAAAGTTTGAGATAAATCTCAAGATAAATGCTGAGATTAGGCTCTACACCCGTGATGCTAAAAAACAACAACAAAAAAACACCCCTAGAAAGTCTAACAAGGCCAATCAAACTAACAAAAAGAAGGACAAATATATTAAAGCAACTGTAACAAATTATAAAGATAAGTTTAATTAATTTAGGATTAACCACACATATATATACACTCAACTAAGAATATTATTAGTTGTTTTTATTTGCTTACTTTAGAGGTAGTTTTATGCTCCACATTTATTCCAAGGGTATTTTGGATCCACTCTCTAAAAGTTGGCAATGCCATGCCACTAAGAGGGTACCTAAGGTAAAAAGAAGCAAAATATTAGAGAAAAGTATCTTCATGTCAATTCAAATCTTAGATTCTGTTTCTAGCAGAGGTCAAGTGGTTGCTATCAAACCAACCCTCCCACATATAATGATAAGCTCCGGACAAAAAAAAAAAAAAAACCCTAATTATTTGAGGACAGTATAGATAACCCAATGATAGGCAAAAATAGGGGGTAAGAAGAAAACAGCACCACATAAGTTTCCAGTTTCAACAGGTTTCAGCCTAAGGGAAAGTTCCAGTACACACAGTACCATAGAAAGAATAAAGAATGCGAGAATGCAAAAACCCTATAGTATTCCTGGCTTTAAGAAACATTGGATGATGTTTGCAGTGAACACAGCATCTGGGAAGAGCACAGGAAAATCACACAAATCCAGGAGTTAGAGAGGGACTTGTATATAAACTCTGTCCAAATGTCCTGCTGACCTTGAATAACAAGTGTATGGAGCACACTCTAAGCAGCCCAGTTAAGCTTAAAAGAACTGAATACATAATTCAGCTGCACACCATCACAGAAGTAAACCTGAGGTAACTCAAGTTAATTGCTTGGTTTAAAAACAACAACAAAAAAAGCCTTTTCAGACATGTAACAGAATACAGACTTTCCTCAACATATCAGTAACAATGTCCAAGATATACTTTCAAAATTATTAGACATAAACAACCAACAAAGTGTTATCCATAATTAAGAGAAAAGGCAATCAATAAGAAACCCCAAGATGATCCAAAATATTGGAAATAGCACACAAGGATTTGAAAACAGTTATAACCACATTAAAGGACAAAAGGGAAAATATGTTAGCAGTGAATAAGAGAAAATAAATCTCAGCAGAGAAATAGAAATTATTTTAAAAAACAGAAATTCTATAATTAAATTGAAATAAAAATTCATTGGAGGAACTCAAGAACAGACCAGAGATGTCAGTGAACTTATAGTTAGAGCAATAAAACATATATAATCTAAACAACAAAGAAAATAGAAAAAAATAAATGGAGCTGCAGGGACCTGTGGAACAATAGAAAAATACTAACATATATATATAAATGGAGACCCAAGAACAAGAGGAAAAGGAATAAAAAAAAAAAAGTATTTGAAGAAATAATAACAGAAAGTTTCCAAATCTGATGAAGGATATAAGTTTAGAAATTAAAGAAAGTCAGAGAACTCTAGAAGATAAATGCAGAGGCACATCACAGTCAAATTGCAACTTAAAAAACAAACAGAAAAAGAGAAAGACATCTTAAAAGTATCTAGAGAAAAATGACATACTACACATAATGTAATAATAACATTATTGCAGTGAACACAGCATCTGGGAATTTTATAAAAACACTGCCTTCTCATCAGAAAGTCCAGGAAAAAAAAAAAAAGAAAATCCAGAAAATTACTGAACAACATTTTTCAAGTGCTGAAAGGAAAAGAATGCCAACTTAGAATTTTATATCTGGTAAAAGGTATCCTTCAAGAACAAAAGTAAAACAAAGAGCTCTTCAGATGAAAACTAAGAGAACTAAGAGCCAGCACACTTACACTACAAGAAATGCCAGAGGAACCTGTACAGGCTGAAGGGAAGTGTAACACTAAATGTACTGTCTTCACAATGGAATAAGTAATGATGGAAAGAGTAAAAATGCGAGCAAATATAATTGACTATTCTTGATTTCTTTAAAATGTGTATTACTTTTAAAAATTACAATACTGTATGATGAAGTGATAGAACTATAAATCATATCATGATGTGATAACCACAAACAGAACAGGGAATAGTAAATAAAGCATATTTGCAAGGTGCTGGTATTTTACATAAAGTGCTACAAAACATTTAAAACACAAAAGAACTCTACAGAGCAGGAAAGGTATGAAAAAAAATAGATCTGCTACTCAAATTTTGTTTCCTCTTATCTTCTAACCCAAATTCTATTTAAATAAGTTTATATGAATCATGAACATTATTTCACATACACAAGAAGTCCTAAACTGTATATATATGAGACTGATGCAGAAAACTCAAGTGCTTAGAGGGGTAACTTTTCAGTTTTAGAAATATTTATCAGAGATAACAAAATATTAAGTGCTAGAAATAAAGAGATAAATACCCACCATCCAGTCTCAGGGTTAGGATTAGGTTTAGGGGTTAGTGGTTGGGGTTAGGATTAGGGTAGTAAAGAAGGCTGATGTGCAAACATAATATTCCAATGTGTTATAAAGCAGTAATAAAATAACCCTCAGAACAAACCAAAGCAAATTTTAAAACGTTTACTTTAAAATGGTCAAATTTTCATTTTAGTAAACAGGTATTATCATGTGCCAGGTATTGTTTTAAGTTTGTTACGTATATTAACTTATGATAATGTTATGAAGTTGATATTACTCCATTTTATAAAAAGAAGACACTAAGGCACAGAGACGTTACATAACTTAAGAGCTTAGGTAAAGTTAATTAACTTACTTAAGGTCACACAGCTAGTAAGCTACAAAACCAGGATATGAACCAGGTAATAAACAAGGGCAAATAAGTAATAAATAAGCCTGTGCTCTTCACTGCTACATGGTACTGCCTCTAGTTTGATTCTTTCTTACCATCATTCCAAGTGAGATCATTGGGATGATCTCATAAAATTCTTTTTTAATGAATATTTAGAAAAATCACAGTAGTTATATTTAGTAATTGTTTTCACTATAATGTTCTTACAACTTCTCCACTTCTAATATCCACTCCATGATGATGGGGCAGCCAAATAAAACTATACCATAGCTGTTTTATCTTTAATTTTATAAATATTTTACTTATAAAATATTGAAGTGTAACATATATACAAAAAATAACTATATAGCTTTCAGCAACTAGCCTCAGAAGTTTACTCTGACTTCACAAAGATGACCAAAAAGCAGGGAGGGAAGGAGTCAGTGGGTAATACATAAACTCTGTACTGAATATATGTTTATAATGCAGAACTCAATATTGAAAAAGCCAGGGGTAGGTCCTATCAAAAAGAATTTTCACTTGGAAGTGACAAAAAAAAACACTTATTCTGTCACATAATTTTAAAAGTTACACATTGGCTGAGTGAATGTCACTTATGATAATGTCATATTATATAACAAAAATATCTAAAATTCTCAAATAAATCTTATATAAAGGTTAGCAAATTACAACCTAGTTTAATCAACCCTACAAAGACATTTAATTTGAAAGCTGAACACATGAGCAGGAAAGATGCAACTTCTACCAGAAAGCCAAAAGTTCGTATCAATTGTTGAAACAAGGTGATTCTTTAATAGATCTTTCAGTTCAGTTCAATAGCTCAGTCGTGTCCGACTTTTTGCGACCCCATGGACTGCAGCACGTCAGGCTTCCCTGTCCATCACCAACTCCTGGATCTTGCTAAAACTCATGTCCATCAAGTTAAGTGATGCCATCCAACCTTTTCATCCTGTTTTCTTCTTCTCCTCCTGCCTTTAATCTTTCCCAGCATCAGGGTCTTTTCAAACGAGTCAGTTCTTCGCATCAGGTAGCTAAAGTACTGAAGTCTCAGCTTCAGCATCAGTCCTTCCAATGAATATTCAGGATTAATTCCCTTTAGGATGGACTGGTTGGATCTCCTTGCAGTCCAAGGGACTCTCAGGAGTCTTCTCCAACACCACAGTTCAAAAGCATCAATTCTTCAGTGCTCAGCTTTCTTTATAGTCCAACTCTCACATCCATACATGGCCACTGGAAAATCCACAGCTTTAACTACATGGATCTTTTTCGGCAAAGCAATGTCTCTGGTTTTTAATATGCTGTCTAGTTGGTCATAGCTTTTCTCCCAAGGAGCAGGCATCTCTTAATTTCATGGCTACAGTCTCCATCAGCAGTGATTTTGGAGCCCAAGAATAAAGCCTGTCACTGTTTCCATTGTTTCCCCATCTATTTGCCATGAAGTGATGGGACCGAATGCCATGATCTTCATTTTTTGGATGTTGAGTTTTATGCCAGATTTTTCACTCTCCTCTTTCACCTTCATCAAGAGGCTCTTTATTTAGTACCTCTTCACTTTCTGTCATAAGGGTGGTGTCATCTGCATATCTGAAGTTATTAATATTTTTCCTGGCAATCTTGATTCCAGCTTGTGCTTCATCCAGACTGGCATTTCACATGACATACTCTGCATATAAGTTAAATACACAGGGTGACAATATACAGCCTTGACAGACTCCTTTCTCAATTTAGAACCAGTCCATTGTTCCATGTCTGGTTCTAACTGTTGCTTCTTGACCTTCATACAGGTTTCTCAGGAAGTGGGCAAGGCTGTCTGGTATTCCCATTTCTTTAAGAATTTTCCACAGTTTGTTATGATCCACACAGTCAAAGGCTTTAGTGTAGTCAATGAAGCAGAAATAGATGTTTTTCTAATTCTCTTGCTTTTTTTATGATCCAACAGATGTTGACAATTTGATCCCTGGTTCCTCTGCCTTTTCTAAATACAGCTTGAACACCTGGAAGTTCTCAGTTCATATACTGTTGAAGCCTAGCTTGGAGAATTTTGAGCATTACTTTGCTAGCATGTGAGATGAGTGCAATTGTGTGGTAGTTTGAACATTTTTTGGCATTGCCTTTCTTTGGGATTGGAATGAAAACTGACCTTTTCCATTCCTGTGGCCACTGCTCAGTTTTCCAAATTTGCTGGCATATTGAGTGCAGCACTTTCACAGCATCATCTTTCAGGATTTGAAATAGCTCAACTGGAATTCCATCACTGCCACTAGCTTTGTTCATAGTCATGTTTCCTAAGGTCCACTTGATTTCACACTCCAGGATATCTGGCTCTAGGTGAGTGATCACACCAACATGGTTATCTGGGTCATTATCTTTTTTGTATAGTTCTTCTGTGTATTCTTGTCACCTCTTCTTAATATCTTCTGCTTCTGTTAGGTCCATACCATTTCTGTCGTTCACTGTGCCCATCTTTGCATGAAATATTCCCGTGGTATCTCTAATTCTCTTGAAGAGATCTCTAGTCTTTCCCATTCCATTATTTTCCTCTATTTCTTTGCACTGATCACTTGGGAAGGCTTTCTTATCTCTTGTTGCTACTCTTTGAAACTCTGCATTCAGAATAGATCTTTACCATGACTGAAAATTGGTTTGAAAACTTTAAGAAATGGTTTTTGTTGTAAAATATAAGGGGAGATCAATTTACCACCTTTTCTTAAGACCAAAGTAGACTATATTATAGAAGATACAGAACCAGAGCAAACTTTCAAGACTAATGAAATCATTCTATAATGGAAAGAAAACCCTATGGACATAAATATCCAAGAAGGAAGTGCACATCAAGATTTAATGTGACTACAGTGGCTTGAGACTTCATAATTCTCTATACTATTTGACTTTCCCTCTGAGGCCTCTCACATGTGAATATTGAGCCCACAAACAACAGTGTTTTTTTTTTTTTCTTCTACTCAAAGTTAAAACTGACCAACGTTATTGGCTTTTTACTTTGCTAGAACAAACTACCTTATGTTTATATACTGGTTTAAATTGTTATTTATGTGCAAATTGTCAAAATGTAAATTAAATATAAATGTTCATGCTTTAGAAAAAACAAAAGATTTAATGTGACTAAAGACAAAGTAACTCTCACTCTGGGGCAGTGCAGAAAGGCAGCAGAATATTAGTAGATGCAACCATCTATCCTGAGACTTAGAGTTCCACAACTGCTAACTAATTTTAAAACTTTTTATAATGAAATAAAACTTTAAAAATTATGCTACTGAAAATACAAAGTGCAGGAAACCCAAACAAATTCTCTCTATTTAATCACTAACTTATGCTTTGAAAGCTCCAATTAATGTATAAACCACCTTTAAAGTCAAAGAATAATGACACCTTTCAAAATTTTTAGTTTACAGAAATCTATAGCATTAGCTCTGAAGTATTGCCTTCTGCTACTTAGGAGGACTCAATTCATCTACATCTAGAAATAATAAGAATGGCAAGATTATAAATCTACAGGATTATAAACTGTCAAATTACAAATCTGTTCAGAAAATAGACTGTGTTCAGGGAAAATCTTCTTTTCCCTTGACATCTACGAAAGCTTGTAATTGCTTCTAAATTAATGGCTGGGTTTGAAATGCCAAAGTTAACCTCCCCAAAATATATACAGACAACCAACCACGTTAACTCATAAAATTTTTCTACCTTTTTAATGTTCTTTGGATCAAAAATAGGGGAACCCCTATAAATTTTCATTGGGAGTCACTCAGTTTCTGGCACCTATGGATTCCCCTTTCTTTCTTTCCAGCTCTGTTATCTTTCTTTCCTGTGGTATTTTATCCATGTTTTCTATGTGGTTACAGAAGGCAACCCTGGAGAAAGAAATGGCAACCCACTCCAGTACTCTTGCCTGGAAAATTCCATGGACGGAGAGCCTGGTAGGCTACAATCCATGGGGTCGCAGAGTTGGATACAACTGAGCGACTTCAGTTACTTACTTACAGAAGACAAAGGGTCAGTCCACTACAGTGCCAGAATAAAAGTCTTCACAAAGAATTTTAAAAACTGGCCTTACAATCTAATATTATTAATACAAAATGGTGAATTGATACTGTTGATACTCAACCTTTCCAGTCAGAAATTTCGTTTTCTCTTTTAGGTATATCACAACCTTCTTATGCTAACGCCCTTTACCCCCTCTCTGGAACAACAGGAACTTTAGTCATAGAATATCTTTTTACAATATGACTAACTCTACTGTAGCAGTGTATAGAGCGTAGAAGGCTCCTGTAAAGTGATTCCAGAGACTGTTAAGAGAATAAAATCAATACAATGGAGAGTATGATACCTCATTAGAACAGTATAACAGAAACAGCACAAGAATGAACCTTAAAAGCACTTCAGTTTTAGTCACAATTTCCCACTGCACAGGTGACCTCAAGTAAAGTGTTTAACCTCCCTGATCCTCAATCTCCTAATTATTTCTAAGACTACATCACTACCAACTTAGGGTTATTTTAAGATAACTCAATAGGAACTCAATCAACAATAGCTATTACTATCTTAAAGAACATTTGTAAGTGTTTTCTAATAAAAAAAAAAATTAACCATTATCCCAAAGAGACTAGACTAGAGAAAGCTATGATTCAATTCAATCCAGTTTATTATTCTGTCTGTGCTAAAGTAACGGTACACCAAAATGGGAATTGAGTATTATTCAGTTATTTGGTTTTAGCTACTAAATAACTTAGATGGTACATATTTAACCCTAGAGCATTTAATTCCATCTTCATGTTCACAGAATTACCCTTTGGACAGCGGGTAACTCAGTGAGAAGCAAAGGTTACCTGTGCAGGCTCTGCCAGTCAGATGTACCTTGTTTTCTTCCCTTTTCCCTCAATGGACTTGGACTCAGGAGCCAACAGTGCAAAAGAAATGAAGCCTTTAGGGAATGCATTCTGGTTGGAAGGGCAGCAGCACTCTTCCAAAATCCAAAGTCAACAGAAGAATTCTCTAATTCTACTACAACCTGGACAAAAATTTCTCTCATGACGATTGAATTCCCTCTGCTTTGAATTTATGCTCTCCAAACAATATATAAATTACAAATTTTGCTTTCTATATATCTTAATATCAGAAAGGGCAATAACAAGCATTCTACACCACGAAAAAGAAATAATCCAATCATAAATGAATACACCAGGGTTCTAATATTTTTTCTAATATCTTATGAGTGTTGCACATATGCCGGCCACCCACAATCTGATTCTTTCTGGAAAAACTGGCAAGTCAAGTGTCAGAACGCCCAAAATAAAAGCCAGATTCCAAACCGTGGGTACAAGGGTTCATACTGTAAGGTATAAATAGTTGTGACACTTTCTGTGATTAATCATTCACTTAACATACATACACTGCTAACATAAACCACTACAAAGCCACACTACTCCACAGAAGACAGTAGGTTTATGCTTTCAGTGGCGCTGGGCACAAAGTTCCTATCTGCCCCTCACATAGAGCGAAGATGATATGCCTTCAACATCCAAAGAGAGAGAAATGAAGGTAGTATCTGAGAAGAGAGGAAGTTGGTATTTCTAAGTTGAAAAGATTCACTTTTCCCCCCTGAAGATTTTGTAAAGCCATCTCTACATGACGAGTTTTTACTGTGTTAGGCATTATTCTACTGAAAATATAAACACCTGATCTTTAGATCCTGATTCAAAATACCTATAAAATGACACATTTGAGACAGTTAAGAGAAAGGGAATGTGAAATGGATAACCAGATATTGTAAAATTTCTGTTATATTGAGGAGTATGATAATAGTATTATATAATTGGTTTTAAGGGATATATATACAAATATATAGAAGGGACATGACAATGTCAGAATTTGATACACAAAAGAAAAAGAAAAGCACTTATTACAAAATATTAGTGACTTTTAATCTAGGAATAAGCCATTTTATTACCCTCTCTATTTTTATGTATGTCTATTATTTAATGTTATATTTGTTATTTATGTTTAAAATTTTTCATAGATAAATAAAAGGAACAAAACAAAGAATAAACCAAAGTTACCTTTTCCCAGTCAACTCAATTTGTCCTTTCTTATTGAAGATGAACTTGGAATCATTATATCCCCATCCATTCCATTTCATAACTTCTTGCCTAGTAAGCAGAAAAATATATGAGATCTATGCTAAACATCTCAAAACTGAACAGTGCATCACTGACTATTAACTTTCACAATCATTTAACAGAAGACCTTATTCTACTAATATTATGTTGCCTTAAACAAAACAAATATACTAAAAATGTTGTGCATGAATATTTCTAAATATAGAATCACTGATGGGCAGCACCTGCTTCCTAAAGAGCTACAGCCACTAAATGTAATGCATAAAAAGCAAAAAGGAAGAAAGAACAATGGAAAAAAATTTTTAAGAGTACACATATGCTTCATTTTGTACATGTTATTGAGTTTGCATCATATAATGGCCTGTATGTAACTTCCCGTTCAAATTTCACTTCAACAGGAAACAAATTTCTGCATAAATTAGAAAAATCACTATTATTAATCTTCTGTTAGAATAAAAAATGCCAATTTACAAAGTCATTTTCATCAAAACCAATTACTCACCCATCCAATTTTACACATTACAAAAGAATTAGACAGGCCTGGACCCATGTAGGACACAATAAGCAAACACACTGAAGTACTACATCAGCATTTAATACATATTGTAGCATGGTACCGTAGTATACTTGGGTCACTGAAATAAACTAATGGTGAATCTTCTTATTGCAAGTTCAGTGATGCAGTTTATGATGAAAATAGCTGAAGAAAACTCTTGTCTATGAATAAAGTTACTTGCTTCATTAAAATTTCAAAATACATCACGGGAAAAAACCTATGTGTGGTGATGAATGTTAACTAGATTTATTATGGTGATAAATTCACAACATACACAAATACTGAAACACTATGCTGTGCACCTAAAACCAGTATAATGTTACATATCAGTTTCACTTCAATTTTTTTAAAATTTCAAAATAAACAAAGATGTACTATTAAAGAGTATCCTAATTCTCCATAATTCTCAAGGAAGAAAATGACAGCTGACAAGCAAATCTTTTATTATAATCATAATTCTTTTCCTAATTCAAAGGCTTTTCAAACAAGTAGAATGCTAACACAATACAACTGAACAAAATACAGTCATTAATAGTGTAATGAAATTCCTGTCTATAGATAAAATTAGGAAAAGAAGCTAGGAATGCTGTCTTTAAAATTATAACTGTTATCAATAAAAACTATAGTCACTATACAAAAACAAACTGTTCAAAAACATGTTTTGATTTTCAAAAACATCTTAAAAAGTATCAAATCCAGAAATTAGATTTGCAGATGTGCCTGTTAAGAAACTATCACTCAATATTTTCTTCTGGGAGGAGCCAAGATGGCAGAGGAATAGGACAGGGAGACCACTTTCTCCCCTACAAATTTATCGAGAGAACAATTCAACGCAGAGCAAACTTCACAAAACAGCTTCTGATCGCTACCTGAGGACATCAGGCACCCAGAAAAGCAGCCCACTGTCTTCGAAAAGAGGTAGGCAAAATATAAAAGACAAAAAGAGAGACAAAAGAGCTAGGGCGGAGACCCCTCCCCGGAAGGGAGTCTTAATAGAGGAAGTTTCCAAACACCAGGAAACCCTCGCACTGGCGGGTCTGGGGGAAGTTTTCAAATCTGAGGGCAACCTAACTGGGAGGAAAAATAAATAAAACCCACAGATTACATGCCTAAAAGCAACTCCCAGCAGAAAAGTACCCCAGATGCCCGCATCCGCCACCAGCAAGTGGGGGCAGAACAGAGAGGAGCGGGCGGCATTGCTTAGGGTAAGGACCGGGCCTGAGTGCCCTGAGGGCAATCGGAGGGAGCTTTTGTGAGATACCAACTTAAACTGTGGGATAGCAAAAGAGAGAGAGAAAATTAACCGGCCGAACACACTGCCGGCCATTCGCAGAACAAAGGGTCTGAGCAAGGCCAGAGGAGCTAGCCTGCGGTGCACCGGCCCAGCCCCGCCGGAGGCAGGAGGCAGGGGGGAGGGGAAAGGGGCAAACTCGGGCCCCAAAGGCGGCATCCCCTGCCACACAGCAAACAGGCCTCCAGTTTCTAACCAAAGACTTCCTGAGATTCTGGATGGTCGACATCCACCGGGAGGGTCGCGGCTAAACACAGGGGCGCACACACCGGACCTGCGCGGGCGGGGACTGAGGCTGGAACCGCGGAGGGGAGAAGGCTCCCCGCACCCGGGGAGAGTGCGCCCGTCAAGCTCCCGGCTGCCTGAGCTGCTCGGGCTGGGGAAGGCACAAAACGCAGGCGCAACCGAGTCCGCGCTTTTGTGGAACACCCGAGGGCTGGAACAGCACGCAGCGCAGGGCCCTATCCATATAGAGCAGTCAGGAGCCTGAGCAGTGTAGACGGGGAAAGCAGCGCCCCCCCCCCCCCCCGCAGCGCGACGGCACTAGCAACCTGAATAAGAGACCACCTCCGCCCGCCTGTGTCAGGGCGGAAATGAGGCTCTGAAGAGACCGGCAAACAGAAGCCAAATAAACAAAGGGAACCGCTTCAGAAGGGACCGGGGCAACAGATTAAAACCCCTGTAGAGAATACCGACTACACCGGAAGGGGCCTGTAGATATCGAGAAGTGTAAGCTGGAACGAGGAGCTATCTGAAACTGAACCGAACCCACACTGACTGCAACAGCTCCAGAGAACTTCCTAGATATATTTTTACCTCTTTTTTTTTTTAATTAAAAAAAATTTTTTTTCCTTTTCTTTTCTATTTTTTCTCTTTTATTTTCTTTTAAAATTCCCTATTACTCCCCCATTACTCCTTAACTCTCATTTTCATATATTTTTACAATTTTCTTAATTAGGAAACAAAATTTTGTTTTTTTTTCTTTTTTTTTCTTTTTCTATTATTTTCTTTTAAAGTCCTCTATTACTCCTCTACTGCTTCTTAATTTTCATTTTCATTTCACTATAACCTTGCAAAGAAAAAAAGAGAGAAGCCCTATTTTTAAACTGAACTTCATATATATTTCTAAAATTTTTTGTTTTTGTTTTTGTTTTTAATATTGTATTTTTAAGAGTCTAACCTCTACTCTAGATTTTTAATCTTTGTTTTTGAGTATGTGATATAAACTTTGGACATTTAAGAATCCAATATTCAGTTCCCATTTTTACTCCGGAGTATGTTGATTACTCTCTCCCAACTTTTGACTCTCGGTTTTCTACCTCAGAACACCTCTATTTCCTCCTTTCCCCTTCTCTTCCCAATCCAATTCTGTGAATCTTTGTGGGTGTCTGGGCTACAGAGAACACTATGGGAACAGACAACTGTGTAGATCTGTCTCTCTCCTCTTGAGTCCCCCTTTTTCTCCTCCTGCTCATCTCTATCTCCCTCCTCCCTCTCCTCTTCTTCATGTAACTCTCTGAACCTCTCTGGGTGTCCCTCATGGCAGAGAATCTTTTCACCATTAACCTAGAAGTTTTATTATCAGTGCTGTATATAGTTGGAGAAGTCTTGAGACTACTGGAAGAATAAAACTGAAATCCAAAGGCAGGAGACTTAAGCCCCAAACCTGAGAACACCAGAAAACTCCTGACTACATGGAACATTAGGTAATAAGAGACCATTCAAAAGCCTCCATACCTACACTGAAACCAACCACCACCCAAGAGCCAATACCATATCAGATCAAGCCAATACCAACCCAGACCAAGACATACCACACAAATTCTCCAGCAACGTAGGAACATAGCCCTGAGCGTCAACATACAGGCTGCCCAAAGTCACACCTAACACATAGACCCATCTCAAAACTTATTACTGGACACTCCATTGCACTCCAGAGAGAAGAAATCCAGTTCCACACACCAGAACACCAACACAAGCTTCCCTAACCAGGATACCTTGACAAGCCAATCATCCAACCCCACCCACTGGGTGAAACCTCCACAATAAAAAGGAACCACAGACCTCCAGAATACAGAAAGCCCATTCCAGACACAGCAATCTAAACAAGATGAAAAGGCAGAGAAATACCCAACAGGTAAAGGATCATGAAAAATGCCCACCAAGTCAAACAAAAGAGGAGGAGATAGGGAATCTTCCTGAAAAAGAATTTAGAATAATGATAATAAAAATGATCCAAAATCTTGAAAACAAAATGGAGTTACAGATAAATAGCCTGTAGACAAAGATAGAGAAGATGCAAGAAATGTTTAATAAAGACCTAGAAGAAATAAAGAAGAGTCAATTAAAAATGAATAATGCAATAAATGAGATCAAAAACACTCTGGAGGGAACCAAGAGTAGAATAACAGAGACATAAGATAGGATAAGTGAGGTAGAAGATAAAATGGTGGAAATAAATGAAGCAGAGAGGAAAAAAGAAAAAAGAATCAAAAGAAATGAGGACAACCTCAGGGACCTCTGGGACAATGTGAAATGCCCCAACATTCGAATCATAGGAGTCCCAGAAGAAGAAGACAAAAAGAAAGGCCATGAGAAAATACTCGAGGAGATAATAGCTGAAAACTTCCCTAAAATGGGGAAGGAAATAGCCACCCAAGTCCAAGAAACCCAGAGAGTCCCAAACAGGATAAATCCAAGGCGAAACACCCCAAGACACATATTAATCAAATTAACAAAGATCAAACACAAAGAACAAATATTAAAAGCAGCAAGGGAGAAACAACAAATAACACACAAAGGGATTCCCATAAGGATAACAGCTGATCTATCAATAGAAACCCTCCAGGCCAGAAGGGAATGGCAGGACATACTGAAAGTAATGAAAGAGAATAACCTACAACCTAGATTACTGTACCCAGCAAGGATCTCATTCAGATATGAAGGAGAATTCAAAAGCTTTACAGACAAGCAAAAGCTGAGAGAATTCAGCACCACCAAACCAGCTCTTCAACAAATTCTAAAGGATCTTCTCTAGATAGGAAATGCAGAAAGGTTGTATAAACGTGAACCCAAAACAGCAAAGTAAATGGCAATGGGACCACACCTATCAATAATTACCTTAAATGTAAATGGGTTGAATGCCCCAACCAAAAGACAAAGATTGGCTGAATGGATACAAAAACAAGACCCCTATATATGCTGTCTACAAGAGACCCATCTCAAAACAAGAGACACATACAGACTAAAAGTGAAGGGCTGGAAAAAAATATTTCATGCAAACGGAGAACAAAAGAAAGCAGGAGTCGCAATACTCATATCAGATAAAATAGACTTTCAAATAAAGGCTGTGAAAAGAGACAAAGAAGGACACTACATAATGATCAAAGGATCAATCCAAGAAGAAGATATAAAAATTATAAATATATATGCACCCAACATAGGAGCACCGCAATATGTACGGCAAACACTAACGAGTATGAAAGAGGAAATTAATAGTAACACAATAATAGTGGGAGACTTTAATACCCCACTCACAACTATGGATAGATCAACTAAACAGAAAATTAACAAGGAAACATAACAACGTAAAACTTTAAAAATGACACAGTGGACCAGTAAGACCTAAATTTGATATTATAGGAACATTTCATTCCAAAACAATCAACCTCACCTTTTTTCATAAAGTGCACATTGGACCTTTCCAGAAATAAGATAACATCCTGGCATAAAATCTAGTCCTTGGTAAATTCAAAAATTGAAATCATTCCAGTTCCCTTTTCTGACCATCAGTGCAGTAAGATTAGAATCTCATTACAGGAAAAAAAATTGTTAAAAATTCAAACATATGGGAAGCTAAAATAACAACGCTTCTGAATAACCAACAAGTCATAGAAGAAATCAAAACAGAAATCAAAATATGCATAGAAATGAATGAAAATGAAAACACAACAACCCAAAACCTATGGGACACTGTAAAAGCAGTGCTAAGGGGAAGGTTCATAGCATTACAGGCTTACCTCAAGAAACAAGAAAAAAGTCAAATAAATAACCTAACTCTACACCTAAAGCAACTAGAGAAGGAAGAAATGAAGAACCCCAGGGTTAGTAGAAGGAAGGAAATCTTAAAAATTAGGGTAGAAATAAATGCAAAAGAAACTAAAGAGACCATAGCAAAAATCAACAAAGCTAAAAGCTGGTTTTTGAAAAAATAAACAAAATTGACAAACCATTAGCAAAACTCATTAAGAAACAAAGGGAGAAGAACCAAATTAACAAAATTAGAAATGAAAATGGAGAGATCACAACAGTCAACACTGAAATACAAAGGATCATAAGAGACTACTACCAGCAGCTCTATGCCAATAAAATGGACAACTTGGAAGAAATGGACAAACTCTTAACAAAAGCCCAGGACCAGATGGCTTCACAGCTGAATTCTACCAAAAATTTAGAGAAGAGCAAACACCTATCTTACTCAAACTCTTCCAGAAAATTGCAGAAGAAGGTAAACTTCCAAACTCATTCTATGAGGCCACCATCATCCTAATTCCAAAACCAGACAAAGATGCCACAAAAAAAGAAAACTACAGGCCAATATCACTGATGAACATAGATGCAAAAATCCTTAACAAAATTCTAGCAAACAGAACCCAACAACATATTAAAAAAATCATACACCACGACCAAGTGGGCTTTATCCCAGGAATGCAAGGATTCTTCAATATCCGCAAATCAATCAATGTAATACACCACATTAACAAATTGAAAGATAAAAACCATATGATTATCTCAATAGATGCAGAGAAAGCCTTTGACAAAATTCAACACTCATTTATGATTAAAACTCTCCAGAAAGCAGGAAAAGAAGGAAACATACCTCACATAATAAAAGCTATATATGACAAACCCCACAGCAGCATTACCCTCAAGTGGTGAAAAATTGAAAAGCATTTCCCCTAAAATCAGGAACAAGACAAGGGTGCCACTCTCACCACTACTCTTCACCATAGTTTTTGGCCACAGCAATCAGAGCAGAAAAAGAAGTAAAAGGAATCCAGATAGGAAAAGAAGAAGTGAAACTCTCACTGTTTGCAGATGACATGATCCTCTACATAGAAAACCCTAAAGACTCTTCCAGAAAATTACTAGAGCTAATCAATGAATATAGTAAAGTTGCAGGATATAAAATTAACACACAGAAATCCCTTGCATTCCTATATACTAACAATGAAAAAACAGAAAGAGAAATTAAGGAAACAATACCATTCACCATTGCAACAAAAAGAATAAAATACTTAGGAGTATATCTACCTAAAGAAACAAAAGACCTATACATAGAAAACTATAAAACACTGATGAAAGAAATCAAAGAGGACACAAACAGATGGAGAAACATACCGTGTTCATGGATTGGAAGAATCAATATTGTCAAAATGGCTATTCTACCCAAAGCAATCTATAGATTCAATGCAATCCCTATCAAGCTACCAACGGTATTTTTCACAGAACTAGAACAAATAATTTCACAATTTGTATGGAAATACAAAAAACCTCGAATAGCCAAAGTAATCTTGAGAAAGAAGAATGGAACTGGAGGAATCAACCTGCCTGACTTCAGACTCTACTACAAAGCCACAGTCATCAAGACAGTATGGTACTGGCACAAAGACAGAAATATAGATCAATGGAACAGAATAGAAAGCCCAGAGATAAATCCACGAACCTATGGACACCTTATCTTTGACAAAGGAGGCAAGGATATACAATGGAAAAAAGACAACCTCTTTAACAAGTGGTGCTGGGAAAACTGGTCAACCACTTGTAAAAGAATGAAACTAGAACACTTTCTAACACCATACACAAAAATAAACTCAAAATGGATTAAAGATCTAAATGTAAGACCAGAAACTATAAAACTCCTAGAGGAGAACATAGGCAAAACACTCTCCGACATAAATCACAGCAGGATCCTCTATGACCCACCTCCCAGAATGTTGGAAATAAAAGCAAAAATAAACAAATGGGACCTAATGAAACTTAAAAGCTTTTGCACAACAAAGGAAACTACAATCAAGGTGAAAAGACAGCCCTCAGACTGGGAGAAAATAATAGCAAATGAAGCAACAGACAAAGGATTAATCTCAAAAATATACAAGCAACTCCTGCAGCTCAATTCCAGAAAAATAAATGACCCAATCAAAAAATGGGCCAAAGAACTAAACAGACATTTCTCCAAAGAAGACATACAGATGGCTAACAAACACATGAAAAGATGCTCAACATCATTCATCATCAGAGAAATGCAAATCAAAACCACAATGAGGTACCATTACATGCCAGTCAGGATGGCTGCTATCCAAAAGTCTACAAGCAATAAATGCTGGAGAGGGTGTGGAGAAAAGGGAACCCTCTTACACTGTTGGTGGGAATACAAACTAGAACAGCCGCTATGGAGAACAGTGTGGAGATTTCTTAAAAAACTGGAAATAGAACTGCCATATGACCCAGCAATACCACTCCTGGGCATACACACCGAGGAAACCAGATATGAAAGAGACACATGCACCCCAATATTCATCGCAGCACTGTTTATAATAGCCAGGACATGGAAGCAACCTAGATGCCCATCAGCAGACGAATGGATAAGGAAGCTGTGGTACATATACCATGGAATATTACTCAGCCATTAAAAAGAATTCAGTTGAATCAGTTCTATGAGATGGATGAAATTGGAGCCCATTATACAGAGTGAAGTAAGCCAGAAATATAAAGAACATTACAGCATACTAACACATATATATGGAAGTTAGAAAGATGGTAATGATAACCCTATATGCAAAACAGAAAAAGAGACACAGACGTACAGAACAGACTTTTGGACTCTGTGGGAGAAGGCGAGGGTGGGATGTTTTGAGAGAACAGCATCAAAACATGTATATTATCTAGGGTGAAACAGATCACCAGCCCAGGTGGGATGCATGAGACAAGTGCTCGGGCCTGGTGCACTGGGAAGACCCAGAGGGATTGGGTAGAGAGGGAGGTGGGAGGGGGCTTGGGATGGGGAATACATGTAAATCCATGGCTGATTCATGTCAATGTATGACAAGACCCACTGCGGTATTGTAAAGTGATTAGCCTCCAACTAATAAAAATAAAGGAAAAAAATTTTTTTTCTTCTTATTTCACAATTCTACCCCACTGTAAAGAGAAGTTTTGCAAGAGAGCTTTTAGAAAAAAATCTCTACAGAAAGATCTCATGACTACCATCATATGAGTAATACATACTGGTTCTCTTAAGTTTATACAATGTATACAATGTAAAAACAGATTAGGTAATCATCCACTTTGCCTTTTTTAATGATTGCATTCTCTTCACTTTTATGAATATAACTTAGCTAGTATTTTTGTATTTCCATAAGAGAATATGGAGATTTTAGCTAACATCTTTACTTAATATTTTATAATGTATGCATAAATTTTTATATATGAAATGATTATTTTATTAGTGAATTTAAACATTTGTCAGGAAGTCTTCATGCTATAAAATAGTAGTTTGGTATTACACAAAATAAATGCAAAAAGAGCAATATAGTCATTTTGCCTTGATATTATGATCACTAGCCATGGGAAATTATTTCACTACAGATGATGGATTTGGCATGTTTACACAGCTTAACAGTAAACATCATTTTCCTTAAAAATTATACTTTGAATTTTAAAAAATTATCCCCAGATGGCCTCAAAGTAAAAAGCTAAATGTGATTACATGTGTTCACTCTTAATACTTCACAAGAAAAACTAATCAAGGTAAGCAGGAAATATCTGCTGCTGTATACTGAAAAATGAAGACATACTCAAGATTCTAGAAATGAAATTTTCAGTTGGATAATATCCTAAAGAACTTCCAAGGTTTCAACTATAGGCTAAGGTAACTTTTTCTCTTTTTTCATTTCAATCAGAAATTCTACCTATGTTATAGGCCTACCATATTCATACCAATTTTTGGAGGCTTCCCGGAAGTTGAAATAAAGGCATTTGTAATGCATTTGTGCCTTAAAAAAAAATAAATAAATACAAGCCTATGTTGCTTAAATACTATATAATTAAAATCTATGTTAGCTCAAAACCAATTTCTATTATTTTCAAAGTATCCCACATGTTAAATAAAAAGTAGGCAAATTTCCTAGGCTTCTGGTTTAAAACTTTTATACATATGTCCTTTCAAATGATTAATATTTCCTAAGACACTTACACACAACTACGTGATTACCTTAAACTTTAAACTAACTTCTTATATAGAAGAATGTAATGAGTACACTGAAGGGCATTACAGTATTAACACTTTAAAAATTAAAGTAAAACTTTACATAGTCATAGAATTCAAAAACTAAAAAGGCCCTTAGAAACTATCGAGTTCAACTGCCTATTTTTCAAATAAAGAAATGTGAGCCCCATGGAACATTCGCCAAGACAGACCACATCTTGGGTCACAAATCAAACCTCAGTAAATTTAAGAAAATTGAAATCGTATCAAGCATCTTCCTCTTGACCACAACACTATGCAACTAGATATCAATTACAAGAAAAAAACTGTAAAAAACACAAACACATGAAGATTACACAACACGTTTCTAAATAACCAACAGGTTACTGAAGAGATCAAAAGGGAAATCAAAACATTTCTAGAAACAAAATGACAATGAAGACACGACAATTCAAAACCTATGGGATGTAGCAAAAGCAGTTCTAAGAAGGAAGTTTATAGCAATACAATCCTACCTCAAGAAACAAGAAAAACATCAAATAGACAACCTAACTTTACACCTAAAACAACTGGAAAAAGAAGAACAACAACAACAAAAAAATTAGTAGAAGGAAACAAATCATAAAGATCTGAGCAGAAATAAATGAAAAAGATATGAAAGAAACAATAGTAAAGATTAATAAAACTAAAAGCTGGTTCTTTGAGGAGATAAACAAAATTGACAAGCCTTTAGCCAAACTCATCAAGAAAAAAAGAGAGAAGAATCAAATCAACAAAATTAGAAATGAAAAAGGAGAGGTTACAATGGACAATGGAGAAATACAAAGGATTATAAGAGACTATTATGAACAACTATATGGCAATAAAATGGATAACCTGGAAGAAATGGACAGATTCTTAGAAAAGTTAGAACTTGAATTTAGAACTTGAACTTAGAAAAGTTTAAGACTGAACCAGGAAGAAACAGAAATTATGAACAACCCAACAAAAGCATTGAAATTGAAGCCGTGATCAAAAAATCTCCCAAAAAACAAAAGCCCGGGACCAGATGGCTTCACAGGAGAATTCTATCAAACATTTAGAGAGAGCTAATACCTATCCTTCTAAAACTCTTTCAAAAAATTGCAGAGAAAGGAACACTTCCAAACTCATTCTCCAAGGCCATCATCACTCTGATACCAAAACCTGACAAAGACAACACAAAGAAAGAAAACTACAGGCCAATATCACTGATGAACACAGATGCAAAAATCCTCAACAAAACGTTAGCAAATAGAATTCAGCAACTCATCAAAAAGCTCATACACCATGATCAAGTTGCATTTACTCCAGGAATGCAAGGATTCTTCAATATATGCAAATCAACCAACATGGTACACTATATTAACAAATTGAAAGATAAAAACTATATGATCATCTCACCAGGTGCAGAGAAAGCCTTTGACAAAATTCAGCACCCATTTATGATTAAAATTCTTCAAAAAATGGGCATAGAAGGAACCTACTTCAACACAGTAAAGGCCTACAGCATGATAAGCCTACAGCAAACATTATTCTCAATGGTGAAACACTGAAAGCATTCCCTCTAAGATTAGGAACAAGACAAGGGTGTCCACTTTCACCACTATTATTCAACATAGTTCTGGAAGTCCTAGCTATAGCAATCAGAGAAGAAAAAGAAATAAAAGGAATCCAGATCAGAAAAGAAGAAGTAAAGTTCTCACTGTTTGCAGATGACATGATACTGTACATAGAAAACTCTAAAGACAGTATCAGAAAATTACTAGAGCTAATCAGTGAATTTAGCAAAGTTGCAGGATACAAAATCAATATACAGAAATCACTTGCATGTCTATATACTAACAATGAAAAATCAGAAAAAGAAATTAAGGAATCAATCCCATTCACCATTGCAACAAAAAGAATTAAATATCTAAGAATAAACATACCTAAGGAGACAAAAGAACTGTACACAGAAAATTATAAGACATTAACGAAAGAAATCAAAGATGACATAAACAGATGGAGAGATATGCCATGTTCCTGGGTAGGAAGAATCAATATTGTGAAAATGACTATACTACCAAATGCAATCTACAGATTTGATGTGATCCCTATCAAATTACCAATGGCATATTTCACAGAACTAGAACAAAAATTTTCGCAATTCATATGGAAACACAAAAGACCCCGAAGAGCCAAAGCAGTCTTGAGAAAGAAGAATGGAGCTGGAGGAATCAACCTTCCTGACTTCAGGTTATACTACAAAGCTACAGTCATCAAGACAGTATGGTACTGGCACAAAAACAGAAATATAGACCAATGGAACAGGATAGAAAGACCAGAAATAAACCCATGCACTTCTGGGTACCTTATTTTTTACAAAGGAGGCAGGAATATACAATGGGGCAAAGATAGCCTCTTCAATAAATGATAGTGGGAAAAATGGACAGCTACATGTAAAAGAATGAAATTAGAACACTCCCTGCTGCTGCTGCTAAGTCACTTCAGTCGTGTCCGACTCCGTGTGATCCCATAGATGGAAGCCCACCAGGCTCCCCCATCCCTGGGATTCTCCAGGCAAGAACACTGGAGTGGGTTGCCATTTCCTTCTCCAATGTGTGAAAGTGAAAAGTGAAAGTGACGCTGCTCATCGTGTCCGACTCTTAGAGACCCCATGGACCACAGCCCACCAGGCTCCTCCATCCATGGGATTTTCCAGGCAAGAGTACTGGAGTAAGAACACTTCCTAACACCACACAGAAAGATAAACTCAAAATGGATTAAAGACCTAAATGTAAGACCAGAAACTATAAAACTCTTAAGAGGAAAGCAGAGGCAGAACACTCGATGACATAAATCAAAGCAAGATCCTCTACGGCCCACCTCCTAGAGTAACAAATAAAAACAAAAGTAAAGAAATGGGACCTGATTAAACTTAAAAGCCTTTTGCACAGCAAAAGAAACTATAAGCAAGATGAAAAGACAACCCTCAGAATGGGAGAAAATAATAGCAACTGAAACAACTGACAAAGGATTAATTTCCAAAATATACAAGCAGCGCAAACAACTCAATGCCAGAAAATCAAACAACCCAATCAAAAAATGGGAAAAAGACTTAGACCTTTTCCCAAAGACATACAGACAGCTAACAAACACATAAAAAGATGCTCAAGATCGCTCATTATTAGAGAAATGCAAATCAAAACTACAATGCGATATCACCTCACAATGGTCAGAATGACTCTCATTAAAAAAATCTACAAACAATAAATGCTGGAAAGGGTGTGGAGGAAAGGGAATGCTCTTGCACTGTTGGTGGGAATGTAAATTGATACAGCCACTATGGAAGACAGTATGGAGATTCCTTAAAAAAATTAGGAATAAAATCACCACATGACCCAGCCATCCCACTCCTAGGCATACCCTGAGGAAACCAAAACTGAAAAAGACATATGTATCCCATTGCTCACTGCAGCTCTATTTACAATAGTTAGAACATGGAAGCAACCTAGATGTCCACTGACAGATGAATGGATAAAGTTGTGGTACATAAACACAATGGAATATTACTCAGCCATAATAAGGAACACATTTGAGTCAGTTCTGATGAGGTGGATGAACCTAGGACTTATTATACAGAGTGAAGAGAATCAGAAACAGAAAGATAAATATCATATTCTAACATATATATGGAATCTAGAAAAATGGTACTGAAGAATTTATTTACAGGGCAGCAACGGAGAAACAGATATAGAGAACAGATTTATGGACATGGGGAGAGGGGAGGAGAGGGTGAGATATATGGAAAGAGCAAGGTAGGAACTTACATTACCATATGTAAAATAGAAAGCCAACAGGAATTTGCTTTATGGCTTGGGAAACTCAAACAGGGGCTCTGTATCAATCTAGAGGAGTGGGATGGGGCAGGAGATGGGAGGGAGGTTCAAAAGGGAGGGACTATATGTATGCCTATGGTTGATTCATGTTGAGGTTTGACAGAAAACAACAAAATTCTGTAAAGCAATTATCCTTCAATAAAAAAATAAATTAAAAAAAAAAACGCATGCTCAGAGAAGAGCTCATGATTACACAGCTAAGTTAACTGTGAGCATCAGAAAGGGAACTCTCACTCTTATTCTTCCTCTTTCGGCACGTAATATTTGAAAACTACTAAGTCATGCTCTCAGGTAGCCAAAATGGTTTAAAGGAACCTCTTCTTCATCACATTAACATTTTTCTAAATACTATTACATTATAGTCATTCTTCTGCATTTGACCTAAAGGAAAACATTTAAAAAATCAAGGAATCTGGATGTATTAGAACACCCAATGACTTATACTCTCTTTATATACTGGATAATGAATTCTGCCATTCAGAATGATGACTCCAAAGCACTAAAAAACTGAAATGGAGAATGATCAAAGAATCTTCAACTTTCCATAAGATTCAAATAAAAGAATTCAATTCTCAACTGACCACAGAGATCAATTAATCAGACTGATCTCTCAGACTTGCCAATTTTTAGAGCTAACTACAAATTTAATGTCTTCAAAATATAAGACCTCCCTCTTTCTGCCAAGAAAAAGCTGGATCGATTTTACTACACACACACACACACACACACACACACACACAAATCCAGTGTTTTACACATTGATATATTGGATCATAGTACTTCCCAGATGGCGCAGTGGTAAAAAGCCTGCCTGCTAATGCAAGAGATGTCAGAGACGTGGGTTTGATTCCTGGGTTGAGAAGATCCCCTGGAGGAGGAAATGGCAACCCACTTCAATATTCTTGCCTGGAAAATTGCATGGACAGAGAAGCCTAGTGGGCTACAGTCCACGGGGTTGCACACAGTCGAAGATGACGGAGCACAAACACACACATCTGACCACAGTATCAAACAGTGAAGAAGCACCTTATATTAGCTAGCGTAACAAAAGAAAAAGGAGACATTAAAATACCACCACATGTACACAAGGTGGCAGCATTCTCCCATGCTGCACATACTCAGTGGTCCGCATTTCCTAATGCTGCTTCTGCAAAATTTTTAACTGAAATTTAGGGTTAGCATTATCTTTGTCAAAACCATACAATTCCTTCTTCATTCTCAAAATGGGAAGTTTTCATTTTTAAGTCTCTGTATAAACATAGATTAATATTAACAGTCAGATTACTATTTCTCTATTAGTGATAAATTGCAACAATCTTGATATAAATATATAGTTCCTATCATTAGTATTTCTAATCATGATAGTTTTCATTGGAAAATATGCTTTGAGCTATTTTTATTACGTGTAAGCAACAACAAAAAAAAAGTTCAGCTAGCTTGATAACTAAAATATATACATATATATATTCCCAATATAACTCCAATAATCAAAATTCTAATACAAGATTCTTCACTGCTCGGTTCAGATAAAAACCAAATTTTCCCTATATTTCCTAACTTAAACAATGAGAAAAAGATCATATGATCTCAGCTTTTGAAAAATAAAAACTAAAGTACCAAACTTAAGCCCCAATGCTGAATTTCTAACTAACCAAGCTCAGGATCAGTTAAATTCAAATTAATTCCACCTGTATTATAACATGAAGAAGTTAAAAAAAATTTTTTAATCTTTCAAGGGTTTTTCTAGTACTAGTTAAAATCCTTATCTGGTAATGTGTTTAATTATTTTAAAACCCAAATAATCTAAAGAAAATCATGAAAGTGAAGTAAAAAATAAGTGTTGAGAAAGACATCATTTCCTTCTCCATGTAGCTAAGCTACTTAGATTAATAACTACTTGAACGGTGTGAGAAGGAAATGGCAACCCACTCCAGTGTTCTTGCCTGGAGAATCCCAGGGATGGGGGAGCCTGGTGGGCTGCCATCTATGGGGTCGCACAGAGTCGGGCACGACTGAAGTGACTCAGCAGCAGCAGCAGTAGCAGCTTAGCTATAAATGTAATAATTTATGTACTATAAAAGGAAAGCCCCTTTACAAAAAAGAGCTGTTAATTCACTAAGTTATATCGACTCTTTTTGACCCCATGGACTGTAGACCCGAGGCTCCTCTGTCCATGGGATTTCCCAGGCAAGAATATTGGAGTGGGTTGCCATTTCTTTCTCCAGGGGATCTACCTCACCCAGATATCGAACCCAGGTCTCCTGCATTAGCAGGAGGATTCTTTACTGCTGAGCCACCAGGAAAGTCCCCACAAAAAAGAACAGAAAAATCAAATAGAAGACATAGGTAACCACCACTTAATTTACACTGCTACAAATCTCCCAGTTCTAAGACTGTTAAAAAAAACTTGACTTAAAAAAAAAAAAAAGATAAATGCCATCAGGCTTTGAAAGCCTAACACTGTCAAATATCTGACTCATAGAATATTTCCTCTTGCCCCGATATAAAACTCATTAACTCTTCTAACTATACTTCTATTTCCTACAGAGAAAAACTGGCCTACTGAAGTGGTCAAGACACTTGACAATTTTTTCATCGTTGAGTTATCTATCTAGACTGGCACTTTGTAACTTTTGGTCACTAGTGAAGGCAGTTAACACAAGTCAAACTATCTAAGTACAATTAATTCTGGGACCCTAAGAAGATCAAGTTTCTGAACAGGTCAACAAGATAACAGTGCATTCTCCTTGCAAAGCCCGGATACTATCATGCAACCCTTTGAACTTCAATGTGAATTTCAATCTTCCCACAACATCCCCTAAATTAAAACTCCACCTGCCATAATAAAAATCTGGCCCTTCCATGTAATAAGTCAGTTTTCTAACTTTAGCCTGTGTGATAGTGTAAATGGGATTATACATATGATTCTGGACACAGGAAGTTGTCAGCAAGAACATGGAAAAGAGGAACTGGTAAGCATCACTGGTAAACCACTCCACACAGCAACGGCGTGCTAACTTTTCGTATGTAATGTCATTTCCATGGCTTAGCTATATAACTCCTGGATATACTTTTGGGAGGAATTCACACATAGTTCCACCAGGAAACATGTGTGATATAGTCTCCAGAGTATTTTTTCTAAGAATAGCTGAAGGCAACCACTGGCAAAATGAGTGAGTAGTAAGTAAATACCCTGAAACATTGAGTTGGCCAGAAAGTCTGTTCAGTTTTCCCTGTAAGATACTAACGGAAAAATCTGAACAAATCTTTTGGCCAACCCGATACTATGCAGCAATCAGAAGCAGAGAGGTAGATAGCTACACTCAATATACACAGAAATATGAAGGTTTTTTTAACAGCAGTGAATGCAAAAGGGGAAACAATATGATCTATAGCATAACACCATTTAGGCAAATTTAAAATACAAACACTAAATAATGCTGCATATTTTATAAAACACATATACACATATTTAAGAATATTCACGGGCACCCATGGGAAGGGGAGATGGGATTAGAAATCAGAGACTGAGGAAATAAAAATAAGAGTCCTCACATTTGTTCATAGGCAAATGCCATGAACTAAAAAAGTGTGATTACCACAACTGTGAACCTGAAGCAAATACGTAGCTCAACCCTTTGAGTCTCAGTGCAGTTCTCTATGTTCCAAGAAAACAATCCTTTCTTTGACATACACACAGAGATTCCATGACGTTTCACTATAAAACCCACTGCTGGTTTACTTAGCAATCTCTACAAGTTGCTGTTTTCTTTTTAAATGACAGGATTCCATTATGAATGAGTCAGCATCAAATATACAGCAAATCAAATACATATTTAATTTCCTACAGTCAACTCTTTATAGTTTGCAAGACTCTGGTACTGTGAAGAAATTTTTTAAAACCTGAATTCAAAGGCCAAAACTTATGTCCCTAATGTCCAATTCCTATTAAACTCGATATAAATTAATGAATGGAGGAAAAAGGAATATACAGATGTGGGGGAATTCTTTAGAGGCACAAAGAGGCCTGGGGTAAATAAAGCACGGCCAGCGTCACCCCTTGAGAGAACAACCTGGACTCACTCATTGCAGTCTCCTTGGGTATATTTCCTTACCCTCACACTTGTCTTGCACCCTACCATATTCTACCAACTGGAAATTCTTTATTGTTTGAATTGAATTGTTTCAATCTGTTTTGACTTGTTTCAGTGTTGTTTGAACTGTTTTAATTTCCATATTGAAAATGGAAACACAGAGTATTAGTCATTCATACCGATGGTAGTATATATTCCAAGTATTTTGTGCTAGGGTGGAGGAGGGCCTGGCAACCCACTCCAGTGTTCTTGTCTGGAGAATCCCATTGACAGGAGCCTGGTGGGCTACAGTCTGTAGGGCTGCAAAGAGTCAAGACAAGATTGAAGCGACTTAGCAGCAGCAGCAGCACACACACACACACACACACATGCATGCACGCGCACGCAAAACTGCTATCTGCCATTCTGAAGACCTGGAAAAGCACAATCATTCTACTGTTCACTCTCATGTATAGGTCTATGTAACTGAGAAAAACAGTCCAAATCTGTATCAGAAAATTGTCTCAGCAAAAGACAAAGAACAAGGATATACTTCCCTCGACTATGTGTGCTCCCTGAACTATACTTCAAACTTGTTTTCTCCACTGTCCACTTGTGATATAATCAATGTGGCAATTTAGGTAATCAATTCCAGAATTTCCCTACAACGAGCTAGGAAAATGTCACTTAACTTTCATTGCTCTCTCCGCCTTGCCGGAAAATAGAGGAGGAACTTTATCACAAGCTTATACTGACCAACCTATAAGGGACCAAAGGCCATTTATGCTACAGCCTTTCATTTTTGCAAAAACTATAAAACCAAACAAGACAGTAAGAATGTCTCTAAAAATCTGTATGTCATTTTACCATGAAAACCAAGCCTCTGAGTTTCCTTTCTTAGCTCTCCTCGAGGGGACAACTCAATACCTTGACAAGACCCTAAAAAGGCCAAGACTGGAGTCCACATCTGCTTGATATACATGGTATTCTAGCTGTAATAAGTGTTTTTTTCTTTAACTTAAAATAGTAACAATAACAAGCAGCAGCCCCTTCTACTTTAAATGACAAGTAGTTGGGATTGTTATCTTTGCTTCTGGCAAACCCACAGAAAAAAGTGAACCCCACAAAGTTTAATGGGAGAGAAAAGGAAATACTAAAATCAGGACCCAATCACAACCACAGAGATTCTCGAACTTCTTGGGAGTATAAATACTACCTTGGGTGTTTATTTTAAAATCAGAGTCCTGATGTGGAGAAAAGGGAACCCTCATGCAATGTTGGTGGGAATATAAATGGTGTGGCCATTTGCAAAACAGTGTGGAAGTTCCCAAAAAAATTAAAAATAGAATTACCATATGCTCCTGGAATTCTACTCCTAAGTATTCATCCAAAGAAAATAGAAACACTAATTTGAAAAGAGATATGAGTCCCTATGTTCACTGCATTATTATCTACAATAGCCAAAATTGTAGCCAACACCTAGAGACGTGACTGACATACATATAATGGAATCTAATTCAGCCACAAAATAGAATGAAATCTTGCTATCTGCAACAACATGTATGGACCTAGAGGGTATTATCTTAAGTGAAATAAGTCAGAGAAAGACAAACACGGCAGATTTCACTTATATGTGGGAATCTGAAAGACAAAACAAATGAACAAAGTCACACCAACAGACTCATGGGCACAGAGAACAGGTGGTTGTCAGAGGGGAGATGGATGGAGGGATGAGAAGTAGGTGAGGGAGATTAAGAGGTACAAACTTCTAGTTACAAGATAAATCAGTCACAGGTATGAAATGTACAGTATGGGGAATATAGCCAGTAATAATACAAATGATTTAAAACCAAGTTGCTCTCACCCAAACTATCAAAATCAGAAGGGACTGGAATTGAAGGAAAGGAGCAAAAAAGAAAAACCTTTAACTCACTGCATTATAGGAGAGGATTGACCTGAGGAGAGTTTTGTAACAAAATAGGGCAGCAAGAGGACAAAGTGGAGGCACTCACCCTGTGGAAGACAGGAGAAGGGATAACAGGAAACGAAGATTTGGTTACATGACAGAGGAGGCTGACCGATTTATATCCAAATTTTATAGTGGATTATGCTGGAAGGGGGAATGAAAGCTATAGAGAGACAATATTTACTGATGCAAATTCTGGAAAGTTGATCTCTCATGGAAATTTTCCTGGTTAATACATATTTAAAGGATTATAAAGCATAAAAATTAAGAATGATTTATCAGATAATTTGTCTTCAGGATAGTAATATCTTTGTTCACATTCCAATATATGTGGTCACCGTGGCCACATACCAAGTAGAAGCAGCAGTGGGCCATGACTCCTAAGAGCAATGGAAAAGAGCTGCGAAGTGGGAAAGAGTACAGGGTGACCAACATGTGCATGACGCTGACCAGCAGCTCCCATGTAGCATGAGATGCTGCCGATGCTCTCCACGCTTCGGCTGCTTCCTTTCCTCTCTGATGCACCAGTCAGTCCCATCGCTCAGTCGTGTCCCACTCTTTGCACCCCCATGAATAACAACACGCCAGGCTTCCTTGTCCATCACCAACTCCCAGAGCCTACTCAAACTCACGTCCATCGAGTCGGTGATGCAATCCAACCATCTCATCCTCTATCATCCCCTTCTCCTCCCGCCTTCAATCTTTCCCAGCATCAGGGTCTTTTCTCGTAAGTCAGTTCTTCGCATCAGGTGGCCAAAGTATTGGAGTTTCAGCTTCAACATCAGTCCTTCCAATGAACACCCAGGACTGATCTCCCCTAGGATGGACTGGTTGGATTTCCTTGCAGTCCAAGGGACTCTCAAGAGTCTTCTCCAACACCACAGTTCAAAAGCATCAATTCTTCGATGCTCAGCTTTCTTTATAGTCCAACTCTCTCTTCTATACATGACCACTGAAAAAACCATGGCTTTGACTAGATGGACCTTTGTCAGCAAAGTAATGTCTCTGCTTTTTATATGCTGTCTAGACTGGTCATAGCTTTTCTTCCAAGGAGCAGTCATCTTTTAATTTCATGGCTGCAGTCACCATCTGCAGTGATTTTGGAGCCCAACAAAATAAAATGTCACTGTTTCCACCTCTAATGCATAAAGTGACATTTATTAGAAATTTATTCTTGCTGTTAAAATACCATGGTCTCCACTGAGGACTTCCTACTGCTTGCTGTGCTTCCACCTTCAGAAACTATTTCAGCACAAGGTCCTATTACTCCTTTCTATACAATTCACCTCAGTAGTAATAGTATTGCATAATGCTGGGAAAGCTAAACTTTCCCAATGATTATCTCACTTCCTTCTCACCTCAATCCAATGATGTAGGTGTTATTATCTCTATTTAAGTCATGAGAAAACAGGTTGAGAGTCAGTAAATTTTCCAGGGCATAAACAGGACACTTCACAGTGAGGATTTAAATCTCAGTCTTCTAGCTCCAACACTCCTTAACTATCAAGCTATGATTTCCACTTCACAGTATGTTTAAATTTTTTCAAAATAATGTATTGGAAGAAAAAGGAAACTGCTGACAGTATAATCCTTAAAGTGTATCTCCTCATATAGAGGGATTTGCCCAAAGAGTAAGTATGAGCCAACTAAGTACTGACTGAGCGACTAACACTTTCCCTTTTTTTCATACAGTATTTACTGATAACAATAAGCAGTTTAAATTTGCACATCTAAGCCAGTTGCCTCACATCTCTCTCCTTCTCATTACCTCAGAGAACCAGAGTTAAGAAAAGTTTCCTAGGCTTCCTATGGTCATGTTTTGGTTTCTCCTTAGCAACCCAGGACAAAACATATAATTTCTTTTTATCTGAATTTCTAGAAAGTTGCTTTCTTAAATTATAACACTGAAATCAGCTCAAACATGACAGGAGTCATTCTCCTCAGCTCAGTTCAGTCGCTCAGTCATGTCCAACTCTTTGCAACGCCATGAATTGCAGCACGCCAGGCCTCCCTGTTCATCACCAATTCCCAGAGTTTACTCAAATTCAAGTTCATCGAGACAGCGATGCCATCCAGCCATCTCATCCTCTGTCGTCCCCTTCTCCTCCTGCCCTCAGTCTTTCCCAGCATCAAGGTCTTTTCCAATGAGTCAGTTCTTCACATGAGGTAGCCAAAGTACTGGAGTTTCAGCTTCAGCATCAGTCCTTCCAATGAACACCCAGGACTGATCTTCTTTAGGATGGACTGGTTGGATCTCCTTGCAGTCCAAGGGACTCTCAAGAGTCTTCTCTAACACTACAGCTCAAGAGCATCAATTTTTCAGCGTTCAGCTTTCTTTACAGTCCAACTCTCACATCCATACATGACCACTGGAAAAATCATAGCCTTGACTAGATGGACCTTTGTTGGCAAAGTGATGTCTCTGCTTTTTAATATGCTGTCTAGGTTGGTCATAGCTTTTCTTCCAAGGAGCATTTGTCTTTTAATTCCATGGCTGCAGTCACCATCTGCAGTGATTTCGGAGCCCAAAAAAATAAAGTCTGACACTGTTTCCACTGTTTCCCCATCTATTTGCCATGAAGTGATGGGACCAGATGCCATGATCTTAGTTTTCTGAATGTTGAGCTTTAAGCCAACTTTTTCACTCTCCTCTTTCACTTTCATCAAGAGGCTTTTTAGTTACTCTTCACTTTCTGCCATAAGGGTGGTGTCATCTGCATATCTGAGGTTATTGATATTTCTCCCGGCAATCTTCATTCCAGCTTGTGCTTCTTCCCGCCCAGCGTTTCTCATGGTGTACTCTGCATATAAGTTAAATAAGCAGGGTGACGATATACAGCCTTGATGTACTCCTTTTCCTATTTGGAACCAGTCTGTTGTTCCAAGTCAAGTTCTAACTGTTGCTTCCTGACCTGCATACAGGTTTCTCAAGAGGCAGGTCAGGTGGTCTGGTATTCCCATCTCTTTCAGAATTTTCCACAGTTTATTGTGATCCACACAGTCAAAGGTTTTGGCATAGTCAATAAAGCAGAAATAGATGTTTCTCTGGAACTCTCTTGCTTTTTTGATGATCCAGCGGATGTTGGCAATTTGATCTCTGGTTCCTCTGCCTTTTCTAAAACCAGCTTGAACATGGTTCAAGGTTCATGGTTCACGTATTGCTGAAGCCTGGCTTGGAGAATTTTGAGCATTACTTTAGTAGCATGCGAGATGAGTGCAATTGTGCGGTAGTTTGAGTATTCTTTGGCACTGCCTTTCTTTGGGACTGGAATGAAAACGGACCTTTTCCAGTCCTGTGGCCACTGCTGAGTTTTCCAAATTTGCTGGCATACTGAGTGCAGCACTTTCACAGCATCGTCTTTTAGGATCTGAAATAGCTCAACTGGAATTCCATCACCTCCACTAGCTTTGTTCATAGTGATTCTTTCTAAGGCCCACTTGACTTCACATTCCACGATGTCTGGCTCTAGGTGAGTGATCACACCATCATGATTATCTGGGTCATGAAGATCTTTTTTGTATTCTTGCCACCTCTTCTTAATATCTTCTGCTTCTGTTAGGTCCCTACCACTTCTGTCCTTTATTGAGGCCATCTTTGCATGAAATGTTCCCTTGGTATCTCTAATTTTCTTGAAGAGATCTCTAGTCTTTCCCATTCAGTTGTTTTCCTCTATTTCTTTGCGCTGATCGCTGAGGAAGGCTTTCTTATCTCTCCTTGTTATCCTTTGGAACTCTGCATTCAAATGGGAATATCTTTCCTTTTCTCCTTTGCTTTTCAGTTCTCTTCTTTTCACAGCTATTTGTAAGGCCTCCTTAGACAACCATTTTGCCTTTTTCCATTTCTTTTCCATGGGGATGGTCTTGATCCCTGTCTCCTGTACAATGTCACGAACTCCCATCCATAGTTCATCAGGCACTCTGTCTATCAGATCTAGTCCCTAAATCTATTTCTCACTTCCACTGTATAGTCATAAGTGATTTGATTTAGGTCATACCTGAATGGTCTAGTGGGTTTCCCTACTTTCTTCGATTTAAGTCTGAATTTGGCAATAAGGAGTTCATAATCTGAGCCACAGTCAGCTCCTGGTCTTGTTTTTGCTGACTGTATAGAGCTTCTCCATCTTTGGCTGCAAAGAATATAATCAATCTGATTTCGGTGTTGATCATCTGGTGATGTCCAAGTGGAGAGTCTTCTCTTGTGTTGTTGGAAGAGGGTGTTTCCTATGACCAGTGCGTTCTCTTGGCAGAACTCTATTAGCCTTTGCCCTGCTTCATTCCATCCTCCAAGGCCAAATTTGCCTGTTACTCCACGTGTTTCTTGACTTCCTACTTTTGTTGTTCTCCTAGAATTCCCATAATGTCCAATTCTTCATTTTTGGTCAAAGTAAAAGCTCCAGGACTACATGTTACAT
Source organism: Cervus canadensis (assembly GCF_019320065.1). NCBI lineage: Eukaryota > Metazoa > Chordata > Mammalia > Artiodactyla > Cervidae > Cervus > Cervus canadensis. Next base: position 56,424,535 of record NC_057400.1, on the reverse strand, counting down.
TGCATGATACTTAATAGTATTTTTTTAGAGTTACTGTTCATATGAGAAACCATGGGGAAGAGGTAACAAACCCAGTGTGCCCTTTCCTCAATTCTCAAAAACAAAAAGAAAAGATCCCCAAAACAATAATCCTGAAGCCTAGTGTCAAATACACAAAGGTTTTCCAGAGAATGGTACAAGATGTGGAAGTCAGAAACTATAATGTGAGTAAGAGACCTTGCCTAAAACAAGAGACAGGAAAATCAGAAGTCACGACTTTACAGGTACAGACTTTCAACAGTGGTTGCAGGTAGGATGTTACTTCTGACGTGACTTTAGCCACACTAGTCTTAGTTTACTCTCCAAATGATGCACGTGCGCCTCCCCATAGGGTGTCTGCACACACTGTTCTTCTGCCTGGAATGCTCATCTGCCTAGATATGAATGCAGCTAAATTCTGTCATCTCAAATATCTGTTCAAATGCCATCTTCTCCAATAACTACCTCTTTAAACTCTGAACCCTACCTCTAACTCTGCTCCACTTTTTTTCCCACAGCAGTTATCTTCTACAAGACTTTGTAGCTTAACTAAACATAATTACCCATTTCACTCATTAAAATGTAAACTCCATGAGGGCAAAAATTTTTGTCCATTTTGTTAACAGATGCAGCCCAAGGACCTAGAACACAAATGACTGATAAATACTTGCTTAATCTGCAAAATGAGCGTGAGGAAGATTGTGAAGAAAAAATGAGTACAACTTGGTAATATCAGTACAGAATCAAGAAAAAAGCTCTAGATTCAAGAGAAAAGATCTGGACTCAAATCTACGCTCTACTCTTACTAGCTAACAAGTGACTATTTTCTGGCAAGTGTCTATGAGCTTCAGTTACTAATCTATAAAATGTGTGATTGTGAGGATCAGATGAGATAAACATGTACAAAAGCAGCAGACGGACCAGAGAAGTATTAATTTGAATAAATTAATTCAAAAGAGAGTTCAATCTTAAAAGAGCGAAAAGAGGGGCATGGCCAAGAGTAGAAAGATCCTGAGCTAATCTTCTTCCACAGGAATACCAAAATTACAACTATTTACAGAGCAACTATCTATGATGCAGAAAAGGTTTCCTATAACTTTGGATATAAAGAAGGAACCACAAGATAGGTAAGCAGGGCAGAGACATGTTATACTCAAGACCCACAAGCCCAGACAGGCAATCCACAATCAGAACGATAATGGCATCCACGGAGAGGTTCTCCTCAAGGACTGAGGGGTTTGAGGCCCACACTGGACTTCCCAGCCTGGGGTCCTGCACTGGGAAGACAAGCCCCCAGGATGGCTGGCTTTGAAAGCCAGTGGGACTTGCACATGGGACAGCTGGAGGGCTATTGGAACAGAGACTCCACTCTTGAGGGGTGCATGCAAAATCTCACACACTCTTAGTCCCAGCACACAGGCAGAAATTTGAAAGGAGACTTGGGTTAGACCTGCTTGCTAATCTTGGCAAGCTTCCTGGGAGAGGCAGGAGGCAACTGGGACTCGCCCTGGACACAGACACTGGTGCAGACAAGCTCATTCTACCATGATAACAACAGCACTGCAAAGTGTCATTCTGGATTCCTCCCTCTAGCATATTAGCACTTGGAGCTCACTTATCAACCAGTGGACAGACACTCACAGGCCCCAGGATTTCCCAGGCCCATACACAGCCAGCCACACAGGAATGAGGCAGAAAAAGGAAACAGAGAATATATTCAAACAAAGTAACAAGTCCCCAGAAGAACTAAACAAAGTGGAGATAAGCAATCTACTCAATAAGGTTCAAGGTAATGAGCATATAAATGCTCAACAAACTTAGGAGAAGAATGAACACAGTGAAAAGTTTAACAAAGAGAAAACAAAGAAGAACCAGAAATAAAAACATACAATAACTAAAATTTTCAAGTACACTAGAATCAATGCAGACGAACAGATCAACAAACTAGAAGACAGAGCAGTGGAAATCACCTAAGCTGAACAGAAAGAAGAAAAAAGAATTGGAAAAAAAAAAAAAGAGTGCAGTTTAAGAGATCTCTAGAACTATATCAAGTGTACTAATATCTCATTATAGCTGTCTCTGAAGACTGAAAGGGGCACAGAACATATTCAAAACTTCCCTAACCTGGGAAAGGAAACAAACATTCAGGTTTAGGAAGCACACACAGTCCCAAACACAATCAAACCAAAAAGGACTATGCCAAGGCACACTGTAATTAAAATGGCAAAAATTAAAACTAAAGAAGAGAGAATATTTTAAAAAAACAGCAAGGGGAAAGCAACAAGTTACAGACAGAGGAACTCCCATAAAGCTATCAGCTGACTTTTCAGTAGAAGCTCTACAGGCCAGAAGGGAGTGGTATGATATATATTTAAAGTGATAAAAGGGAAAAACCTAGACCAAGAATACTCTCCCTGAAAAACCTTTCATTCAGATTTGAAAGAGAGACTAAGAATTTTGCAAACAAGCAAAAAGGTACAAGAGTTTAGCTCCATGAAATCAGCTTTGTAAGAAATGTTAAAGGAACTTCTCTAAGCAGACAATTAAAGGCCACAACTAGGAATATGAAAAGCACTGGGCCTTCTCTGGCAGTCTCAGCCGTTAAGATTCTGTGTTTCCATTGCAAGGTGATGGGCTCAACTCCTGGTTGGGGAACTAAGATCCTTCATGCCATGCGGCATGGCCAGGAAAAAAAAAAAAAAAAGCAAAGTGTTCAATGCAAAAGGAAAAATCTCATTGGTAAAGGGAATTATACAGTAAAGATAGTAGATCAACCACTTATAAAGCTAACCAGAAGGTTAAAAGACAAAAGTAGCAAAAATCATCTATATCTACAATTATTGTGTATCCACAAAACGAATATTAACATACGATGTCAAAATTAAAAATGGGGGAGGTGGTAAAATCGCAGAACTGTTAAAATACTTTTGAAATTCAGAGACCAACAGTTTAAAATAACCAAGTATAAATGATCGCTATACATTTGTCTCACGGGGGATTTCCCTGGTGGTCCAGTGATTAAGAATCTGCCTTCCAATAAGAGGGCGGAGGTTCAGTCTCTTGTTGGGGAACTAAGATTCCACATGCCACAGGGTAACTAAGCCCATGCACCGCAACCAGAGACGCCCACGCTAACTGCTGACCGTGTACAGTTCAGAGCCCACGTGCCACAACTACTGAGGCCTGGTGCCCTAAGTAGAGAGGCTGAGTGACCGACTAGAAAAGCCTGTGTGCAGCAGCTAGGGAAGCCTGCCCACACAAAGAGGAGCCCGTGCTGCAACAAAGACCCAGTACAACCAAAAACCAACGCAAATAAATCTCACAGGAACCTCAAACCAAAACTCTGTAATAGATACACACACAAAAGAGGAAGGAATCTGAAATAACACTACAGATAATCATCAAATCACAAGAGAGGAGAGCAAAAAGAAGAAAGGAAAAACAAACTACCAAAAACACCCCCAAAGCAATTAACAAAATGGTAGTCAGTACACCGCTGTTGTTGTTCAGTCACTAAGTTGTCTTTGGCTCCTTGGTGACATCCGAGACTGTAGCCACCAGACTCTGCTGTCCATGGGATTCTCCAGGCAAGAACACTGGAGCAGACTGCATGTCCTTCTCCAGAGGGTCTTCCCGTAGCATTATTTACAAAACCCAAGATATGGAAGTGTCTACCAATAGGTGAGGAGGTGATAAAGAAAATATACGAGGACTTCCCTGGTGGTCCAGTGGTTAAGAAGCCACCTTGTAACGCAGGGGATTCGGGTTCAATCTCTGGCTGGGGAACTAAGATCCCATGTGCCCCTGAGCAACCAAGACCACGCCCTGCAACACTCAGCCTGCCACTCCAGGGTCGGTGCGCTACGAAAGAAATCCAAGGTGCGGAATCTAAGACGTGATACACCAAATAAGTAAATAAAATACATATTTTTCTAAAAAAAGGAGAAAGGAAAATATATGGCATACATGCAATGGAACATTACTGGTATACTTGGCCATTAAAAAAGGAATGAAGTCTTGCCATTTGTGACAACATGAATGGCCCTAGAGGGAATTATGCTAAATGAAAAAGTCAGACTGAGAAAGACAAATACTGTATGATTTCACTTATATGTGGGATCTAAAAACAAAACAAATGAACAAACATAAGATAGAAAAAATGAGACTCATGTATACAGAGAACAAACTAGTAATGGCTGCCAAGGGGAGGGGGGTTGGGGAGATAAGTGAAATAGGTGAGGGAGATTAGAAGTAAAAACTTCCAGTTATAAAAAAAATAAGTTATAGAGATGTAATGTACAGTTAAGGATTATAAGTCAATAACATTATAATAACTTTCCATGGTAACAGAGGGCTTCCCTGGTGGCTCAGTACTAAAGAATCCGCCTGCCTATGTAGGAGGGAGTAGTTCGATCACTGGGTCAGGAAGATCCCCTGGAGAAGGGAATGACAACCCACACCAGTATTCTTGCCTGGAAAATCTCATGGAGAGAGGAGCCTGGCGGGTTACAGTCCATGGGATCGCAAAGAATCAGACAAGACTTAGTGGCTAACCAACAACGGTAACAAGTAGACTTACGATGGTGGAACATTTTGTAATGTATAAAAATATCAAATCACTATGTTGTACACCTGAAGCTAATTTAACATTGTTAAATCAATCATCCTTCAAGTTTTAAAAGTTGGGGGGTGGCGAGGAGAAATGGGAAGAAGTTCAAGAGTAAGGGTTGAAGGCTGTGGCTATAGGACTGGGGCTAACACTTAGAGAAATAAGAGAACTCAGAACAGTAACTTCATCTGGGAACCAGAAAGGACAGGTAATGTGTTAAGTTTCAAAATATAGCTATGCTAATGTATCACTAGCCATATGTGCCTATTTAAATTTAAATTAATTAAAAGTATACGAAATTTAAAACTCGGCTCCTCAGTCACCTTAGCTGCATTTCAAGTGCTTAATGGCAACGTGCGCTTAGCGGCTACCATATTGAACAGTGCAGACCACAGAACATCTGCATCATCACAGAAAGCTCTAGTGGAGAGTAATTTACAAAATTTCAGTTGACAACAGAATAGAATCCAAGTGCATGTCATTTTAATATCCCTGATGCTGGATTTAATATCCCTGATGCTATAAAGTTCAAACATCTTCAGAAGAAATTCAAAATTCAACCACATAATCAATCTGAGTGGGAGTCACAAGCTGTGAATATAAAAATTAAATAATTTGTATTACTTGGTTACAAGATCCTGAGATATATGAATACTCCCCACTTGATGGCATGAGGTGGCTGGCATGGCAATCATAAATAGTTTGGAGAGTCCCACCAAAGTTACTAACAAGAACCTGGTCAGTATCCTGGCCCAAATATCTGGTTAGTAACTTCAGATAGGCTGGCAAGGCCAAATATGATATACAATACAGTATGTTTCTTAGTCAGCATGAAGATGATCTCACTCAAGAAGTAACACTCCCTTGTCAAAAGTCACTGCAGGTACCTAGAACTGTAACAGCTTTCCTTAATGAGTAAGCATAATTCAACTACAGAAAGACCTAGAATTAAATATACAGATGCTTAAGAGAATCAAAGTCAGATGTTAATAATTGTAAGAAAGCTGAACAAAAATCGATCTTTTACATACTTAACAAAATTTAACAGCATCTGGCCTGTAAGAATGACTGACTTGTAACAAATTTAAAATGTGTACCTGAGTCACAGACTTAGACTTATAGTTTTAAGTGGAAATCTTTTAAGTTCATAATTAAGTTTATTTGAACACTGCAAAGACTTTAAGGTCACTGTGTTAACAAATTCAATTTAATATGTTTATAAGAATGATTTAGTACCTAGGATCATTTTGTTTATTACCACAGACAATTGATATACTTAAGAAAATTGAATATATTAAATATTAAATACTATGTTAATTACTTTAGCCTGTTTTTATACAGTAACAGCAATAAAAACACTAGTTTGACATATACTTCATATTGCAAATAAATAAATAACCACTCAAACCTAAAAGTAGCAAGCACTTAAACGTCCATCGATAACAGAGCAAATAACCTATGGCATGTCTCCACTCAGTGAAATACTATTCAGTAAAGTAGATGAACAAAATACAAGCAGAAGCATCAACATGTGTGAATGTATTAAACATAATACTGAGAGGAAAAAGCCAGACACAAAGGAGTACATATGTGATTCCATTATATTATTAATACTTCATTAACATTAAGTCCAAAACAAGCAAACTCAAGCCACTGTGTTAAACGTCAAGGTAGTGGTTATCCTGGGGGGAGGTGGCACTGGAAACAAACATGAAGAGGGCTTCTGGGGTACTGGTAATACTGTTTCTTAATCTAAATACTATTAAGATAGATGTGTTCACTTTGTAAAAAGTAAGCTATAAACTAAGATTCATGCATTTACTTTTAGAATAAATTTGTAATAATTCAATAAAGTTTAACAAAAATAATAAGTACATATACAAATATTTATAACTATCCAGATAAGTTTATACTACCCCCAAATTATCCCAGGACCATCAGTGCTATGTGTACTATACTTGGAGACACACCAACATATCAAAGAAAGAAAAGGGGAAGGGAAGACCACATTCTGGGAACATCAATAATTCCAGTATGCAGCTAGAATACACAGTAGGTATCAGGAAATAAAAGATAGCCTGGAAAGGCTGATTTAGACAGATCCTCCTGGAGGACCCAAACCTACCAAGGACACTATAACATATTCAAGAGGCAATGCGGATAACACAAGCAAGTGATGCAGATGGAAGACTTTTATTTTCCAAAAAGTTTTCAGCCCTTTCCCTCAATTTCTCCAAAAACATTCCAGCAAAATCTCCATTCTCCAGCCTCCAGCTTCCAATGTGGAGGAACTTCAGAAAGGTAACAGTCCTGTCCTCTTCCTAGCCCTCATATATTCACTCTTTCCCATGGTAAGAATGACTTTCATGGTTAGTTGCTTCTGAGAGGAGGCATTAAGAACCTGGGGTCAGCCCTTTCTCTGTCTCTCCAATCTATCCGCCATGGAGAGGTTATATGCGAGTCTTTCAGTGCCCTGTACGAGGCTCACCAGAGCTGGCTCTGCCCTTGCAGAGGAAACTTTCTGTGGTCCAGCATGACCTGTGACCAAGCACAACTAATGCAGGGCAAGTATCAGGCAGCCCTGATCTAAGCCATATACTCCAGCCAGCTTTATTGGTAATAAAGCTGACATTTTCATTCCATCTGTCTATATTCTGAATCTCACTTCTCAATTCATTCTGAACTCAGATGTGGGATAGAGGTATAACTAAATATTACTCCAAAGCTCAACAAATAGAGAGAGCAAACTCTACTCAGAATCCTTTGGTTTGGATTTGAAACTAACATACCAATCTGATAAAGATTAGTTTATTACTAATATCTTATTTCAAGAGTAAGAAAATAAAACCAAAAGGAGTTGCTTAGCACTTGCTTTTAAAGTATTCCATGAAGTATCTCATCTGACTAGGACAGAACTCCATTTTTCTGCAGCCTAAAAAAAAATCACTTAATTTACTACTATATATGTTTATTAAGTGACTGGAAGTGATAGCTCTATAGTAGAAACTTCCTGACATAAGAGGAAGTCTATTTACAGAAGATGTGGTCTATCTCAAAATGATACTTCCAATCTAAGAGAAGTATCATACCAAATAACCATGGAGGTTAAGTATTCAGGGTTTCTTATTCACTTATAGTAGAGAAGGAAATGGCAACCCACTCCAGTATCCTTGCCTGGAGAATACCATGGACAGAAGAGGCTGGAGGGCTATAGACCATGGGGTCACAGAGAGTCGGACACGACTGAGTGACTAGCACACATACACACACATTCACTTATAGTCCAAAGATAGTTAATTTACACCCAGGCAGTAAATTCCCTATTACTCTTCTCTTCTCCCTTCTCCTCCAATCTGGGGTCATCCACAGTCCTCCTCTCCCTTTTATTCTCGACACCATCTTCTTTCACAATAAAACAACAAAATTCACTTGCAAAAGGAAACAGGTTGGTCTACGTTTTTAGACAATGTATTACATTTTCTTAAATTATGAATTTCATTTTGACAGGATCAAAATGAAAATTTATATAAAAATATATAAAACTTATATTTTATAATATGCAAGTACAATATAAACTAATGCTCTCTTAATTATGACACTGGCTATGATCATGATCTATTCAATCACAAAAGATTTGAAACTTAGATGACAAAGAAAGTAACTTGATGATTACCAAGTAGGTAGCTTCCCCCTAGAGAACAAAGTCAAGTGCAGTAATACTGCATAGGTGAGAAATGCAGCCTATGGAGTAAGACAGATCGGAGTTGAATTGCTGTCTCTTTTATTTTGCAGTTGTGTGACTTTAGACAAGTCAACTACTCTAAGTCTCTACTTCTTCATTTGTAACATACATATAGTATCACCTCCTTTTCAGAGCTATTGTGAAAATTAAATGAGATAATGTACACACCTCAGCAGGATACCTGGTACATTAGGACTTAAGCAAATTAAAACTTCTATTACTACTATTACTAGAATTCCTAGTTAGGAACTCAAAGTAGGCTAAGTATAAAATTCAGCATAACTACTAAAGTAAGCTCTAAGTTTGTCAAATGACAGTAAATTGTAAGTCAGGTCACTTGTGCAAATAACCTTGTTGCAGAAATGCATCAGCTCTTACAGGCTTCAGGATGCCCTCCTGGGAAATATTTACGAGAGCTTAACTCACATTTTTCCTTCTGGAAAACATCTACCAAGGTTCTTGTAGATGCTAAATAATACACTATTTTTTAAAGAATGGTGTATATAAATGACACTATGAGCAAGTAAATTACATAATTAACAGCTTTCTTAATCAGATATTCTTTTGATCTGAACTATAAAAGTTTACAACTGCTATAAAAATTGCCACAGAACAGTTTTGACTAATGCAAACTGCAAAGAGGTTGGAGTCAAAATTATAACTGGGCAAGTGGTTATTGGCAATGGAGGGACAGATGCGAACAAGGGTTCTTTTCCTTCTTTTTCATAACACTATAATAACTTTTAAAAAATTGAAAAAAATTCAAAACCAAGGCATAAAAATGTCACATATTTGGCTGACATTTACTATGATTTTTAGGAATCTAAAACTGCATTCAGAACCAAGAGCAGAAAGAAATTGTTCATGGAGTAACAGGCACTTACAGGGAAACAGAAATCCAAAAGTAAACCATCATCCCCCAAAACTCTACTCCACAACTTCAAATAAAGAAAATATACGTTCTTGGATAGAAGTAGTTAAAATCTACTCATAAGAGATCATGTGACAAGTGTAACAGGTTTTAAATATCAACTAATGCACAAACTTTCAAAATGCAAATCCATCCTCTTCTCTATTCTCATTGCCATCATCTGGAATTAATCCTTCATTATTTCCTTCATTATTATTCTGCTTTAACAATCTCCCTGAATGGATCTTCCCATATCCATCCTCATCCTTCTCCAATCCATTCTTAACCTTGCAGCTACAGTGATTGCTCTCCAACCCAAATCCAATCTGATCACATCCCTTCTCAGCTTAATTCCTTTAAGGGCTCTCCATCACCAAGCCTCCTATGCTGCTTTGTTTCTTTTCATTCTATGTCACATGATGGTCTGACATACTGTATTTACTTGTCTGTTACATTATCTCCATTCCAAATAGAATTTAAGTCTACAAGGGTAGAGTTTTTGTTCACTGTTATATGCTGCATAGTAAGCACTCAAACATTCACACATAAATGAGTGAAAGAATGAAAGGACTGATGACCTACAGGCCAAAGGCCTCCATGACCACCTGCTCATGCCCTCCTTTTAACTTACTCCCACCTCTACCAATACTGAATCATCTAATTACCAAAATACAAGGTGCACTTTCCCGCCCTCCTGCTTTGCCATATGCTATGACTTCTGTCTGGAATACCAACGCTCCTCACCACCAAATCAACCTGCCACACTATCATCCATATTTTAAAACCGTCTTCAGAAAGCTTCTTCTGAAGCCCTAGACAGAATATATCACTCTTTCCTCTGTGCTACATCTGTATCTACATTGGCTCTATTCAAAATGTGCTGGAATGTGCACCTCCCTTGCTAGACTGAATTTTTTGAGGCCAAGGACTATTATCTCTTTACTTCCAGTACCTAAGACAACATCTATCATAAAGCAACTACTCAATAAATAAATAAATAAAGCAACTACTCTATAAATGTTAAGTAAATTGACATATACATGACTACCCTGTAAGAGGAATGAAAGCATGAAGTTTCAAGAAGTTACTCCTCTAATTCCAAGATGATAACCAGCCATGAGATAAAAGAATTTCAACCAATGACATCATCCCAGGTAATAAAAGGAGTTATACAAATAACATACATGACCAAATCCTTCCAAAATAACGATATACAGTCACATTCACACTTCACTAGAAATACACACTGGCTCCTTCCTGCTCCATCACTTGCCTTCCCTTTCGGCTCTGCTCTGGTGCTGGTAAACTGAGATCCAGCTGCTGCTGCTGCTGCTAAGTCGCTTCAGTCGTGTCCGACTCTGTGCGACACCACAGACAGCAGCCCACCAGGCTCCCCCGTCCCTGGGATTCTCCAGGCAAGAACACTGGAGTGGGTTGCCATTTCCTTCTCCAATGCGTGAAAGTGAAAAAGTGAAGTCACTCAGTTGTGTCCGACTCTTCCCGACCCCATGGACTGCAGCCCACCAGGCTCCTCCATCCACGGGATTTTCCAGGCAAGAGTACTGGAGCGGGATGCCATTGCCTTCTCCAGAGATCCAGCTAAGCAGTAGGAAGTAGAAGGGACACCTGGGTCCCCATGAAAAACACATTAAGCAGACCACTCTTGTGAAGGAGCTTTTGATGCTTCATGTAATACAAGTTTTGTGTTCCCTCATACTATTATTAAAACTTTAACACAGTTGTACAAGATTAGATTTTCCCACGTCTAATCCTGAAGGAAACACCAGGGCCTTTAGTGGCATAGATTACATGCAGTTGGGCCGTCAGTCCATGGAGCAGCTACAGAAGGCCTCCCAGACCAGGCACCCTCAGCTGTGGGAAGCCTCATCCATTATCCCATTGTGCCTTCCAAACATTACTATTTTTCTCTAAATGCCGGAAATAAAGGCCCTAAATCCAACTCTAAGGAACACTTGTCCTCTCTACTTAGTTCAAGAGTGTGAACCTGCATATAAATATACAATCATACACATGCACACAAAAGAATGGACATAAATGTATATTAAACCATTAGAAAACTTCAAAGTTTTCAATTCAATCACAGCTAATATAACTTCAAATGAAGCCAGAGGCCAGAATGTGACCCTTGATTCCTTCCTCCCCCACCATTCAGTAATGAAGTTATGGAAAATTTGCCTCCTAATACTTTTTCAAATAGACTGCCCACTCCCAGCATTATGCCTGAGTTCAGAATCACAGCATTTCTCATTGGGATATTAGTCTTCTAAATAAATGGTTTAGTCTTTTAAATCTCTTGGACCCAAGCAAAACTGCATCTCCCATTTGTTGAGGGGTTATGAAATCAGCACTGCACTGAGCATTTGATCACTTTCTCACAGCAACAACGCAAAGCAAGACTTACTGTCCTCATTTTCACAGATGAGGGGTCTAAAGCTCTGAGAGAGGCTAAGTAACTTGCCCAAGGTCACGCAGCTGGAACTGTGGAGTGGAAATTCAAACTCAAATCTATGTTCCCCAAAACCATATGCTCAACTGCTTAAACCTTCAACTCAATCCCCAGTGTGACCTTTCTAAAGGTAAATGTAATCATGTTTTACTGTACATAAAATCTTGTAAACAAGACAGCCTATCTGCTCCTCATCCCAAGCTATCCTCACCTCTTCCTGCAACATTTAACTCTTAGCAGTTCAACCTCTCATTGCTTTACTTGTGAACACAGCTTTTTCACCAAGAATGTTTTTCTCCTTTGGCAGGCTACTTCCAGAACAACCTTCAAGATTTACTCAGGCAATCCCTACCCCGGAAAGCCTTCGCCCTAATAAATAAATACCCAAAACTGGGTTAAGTGACTATTTGCTAAGGTTATCAGCTAACTTTCTTATCATACTGTATTATAACTTTATCTTCTTGGGTTATCAGTTCCTTAGGAGTAAATACTGCATTTTTAAATCTCTACATTCTTAGTACAGTGAGTATGCAGTAGGACTCATGAATATTGAATTAATGAATGAATTCATCAGAAACAGTACAGTTTAACAATTTGGCCCTAAAGTCAACTTAGCGAGCCTTGGAAAACTAACCAGGCACACAGTGAACCTGCCTAAATCTTGTTTATTTCCTCATCTATAAAACGAAAGATAACTGCACCTTCCTCACAGTTTGGAGAGGAGTAAAAGAAATTAGATTTAGCACAGTCTCTGACATTGAAAGTACACATTAAACATTAGCAACTTTTTTTTCACTTTCAAAGTTTATCCGTGCTGACAAAGCCACATCTCAAATAAATAAGAGCTTTTCCTAGTAGTTTGCATCAGAGCTTAACAGTTCTCCAAAAAGTCTTAAGATATCTTACAAACAACCTTACCCTCAAACAAGGATCTTTCAGCTTTTGGTTACAGCAGAGCTCAGTAGCTACCACCACACCCTAAATCACTAGCAGTGTCTTCTATTTATTGCTTCTTCCCATCCCTCGATTTCCTCCTCCCTCAAAGACCATGCCCCTAAGCAGGCAGAAATCCACCCCAGAAACCAGCAGCAGCACCTTCTTCCAGGAACTGCCACCTCACACCCAAGCTAGAGCGAATTTGAAGAGATCCATCATTTGGTACAAACTTCCTTGGAGGATCATAATTAAACCCCTTCTATTTATTCGAAGACGCTAGCTTCCTAAGTATTAAGACAGACAATGAATTTCTGGCATTATGAATCCAAGAAAAAAGGTCCCCTGAAAGCCTTCCCCAATAAGAGTTCTTCAGGTTTATCACTCTCAAATAGTGACCAAAACCCATTTCATCCTGCTTGTCATCTACGCTCTCTTAAGAGAGATGGTCCGCACTTTCAGGGACCGGAATGCCTTCCCCCATCCCATGTCACCTCCCTTCCCACCTCGCCCGTGCCCTCCCGCAGCACAGGCCCGGCCTGGTCCTTCACCAGCGGCTGGCTCAACAGAGACGTCACTCACCGCTTCTTGGGGATGATGCCCGACTCCTGAGCGGCGGGAGTGGCAGTGGGCGCCGCCGTGGCGGTCGCCGCGGCTCTCCGCGCTTTGCAATCATTGGTACTCAGAGCTTCCTGCGGCCGGCCCAGCAGATGGCCTGAAAGAACCCGCAGCCTCCGCCCGGCGCGGTCCCGCTCCGGATCCCGGTCCCGGTCCGCTGCGGACCCGGAGCCCGCGCCCGCGCCCGCGGCCGTCCCGCCCGCCGCAGCCGCCGCCTCCGCCATGGCGTTCGCCTTGTGCCGCCGCCCGAGGCAGCTGGGCTCGGGTGAAAGGTCACTCAGAGCGGCGCCCGGCGCGACCATTCGCTGCGGCGCATCCCGGCAGCCACCGCGGCGACTGGGCGGCGGGCTCCGTGCGCCTGGAGCTTCTTATTTTCAGCTCCCGCCCACCGCAGCCGCCCGCCTGCACGGTCACGCCCCAGACCGCTGACACCTGTCAGGAAGGTGAGTTCGAGCGGTCCCGGGATTGGCCCGGCCCGAGTCAGGCTACATCTGGAGCCAAACCGCAAGCGCTCCCCGAGGTGACCTAGTGCGCTGGGTGGTCTTCTCGGGTGTGGCCTGAACCTCCGGAGTAGCAGGAGCAGACGCCTCGGACCATCTGGGGACCTGACGAGCGAACCAGCGCCATCATTTCCTGGTCTCCGCTTCTGCTCTCCCTCTCTGCGGGGGTCACTAAAAAAGTAACTCAAAACTGATTGGTTGCCTATAACCATCAAAGCAAATTCCTGTCATTTTCTCATCACCTGCTTCGAGCCTGGCATTGTGCTCAATGCTAGATCTCAAGTAAGTAAGCTTTGAAAAAACTGAAATGAGAAAACAGACTCGGAGACACTTAGGTTGCCCAAAGGCGTGCACCTAGCAAATACTAATGCTGAGTTGCAACCTAGGTTCCCTTTCTGTGGCTACTGGGTGTTTCATCCTTCTTTTTCTTCCTTTTGCTAATAGTGCGAAAGTTTTCTATTGCTAGAGATAAAATTGTTATTGTTTGGTCGCTAACTCTGGTCTAACTCTTTCGCAGCTCCACGGACTGTAGCCCTCCAGGCTCCGCTGTCCATGGGATTTCCCTGGCAAAAATACTTAGTGAATTGCCATTTCTTTCTCCAGAGGATCTTCCTGACCCAGGGATCAACCCTGTATCTCCTGCATTTGCAGGTGGATTCTCTACCACTGAGCCACCTGGGAAACCCAAAGATAAAATTACCCAACAACTATTCTTAAGACGTCTCAGTCATCTACAAATTGACTTCATTTCTGGAGAGTGGCACTTTGTGAAATTGGAGATGTGTCAGTAGGACTGTACTCCACAACCGTTTTCAGCCAGTTAATCAGATAGACTTTTATAAGCCACCTTGCAGACCTCAGCCATCAGAATAAAGTTCCTTTTTGCCTAAGGTGCAATTTAAAAGTAAGTCTTGGGAATGGTAAGAGAAGGCATTGCCATAAGCTTTCTGAGTCCATTGAGTTCACCTCCTTTCTGAATGCTAACACATTCTTCTGCAAAAGAGTTAAGATATTCCAGAAGTTATTTAACCAATACGAAAGAACCGTTTAATAATCTGGAGAAAATTCAGGTAAACAGTGAAGAGGACTTGATTTGTATGCCTGATCACCAAATCTTAGAGAGTTCAGCATTAAACATCCAGTCTAGCTACAGAATCACTGAGCCCCAGTCCTGTTTAGCTGCTGCTTCTAACCACTGTCTTTTTGAGATAGACTAGGAGTGGGAAAAGGGAGCAACAGAAGTAAATTGCTGAATACTCTAAGGAAAAAGACTCCTTAAATTTGAGAATTCAGCAACTCTAGTCTTTGAGCTTCTCACACCCTTCTAGATGTTTCTAGAACAGTATTGAAACATCAAGTAGCATGTTTGCTTGCAATCATGTAGAAGTCTTAGTGAAAGTGAAAGTGAAGTCACTCAGTCGTGTCTGACTCTGCCACCGGTAGCTCGCCAGGCTTCTCTGTCCATGGGATTTTCCAGGCAGGAGTACTGGAGTGGGTTGCCATTTCCTTCTCCAAAAGTCTCAGATTTCTTGCCAGAATGCTGTATAAGCAACAACTGCCTCAGAATCTTTTTGGAATAGGACAGGTCTATTAATTTTTGCTTGAGTCCCAGAGAGCTCAGTCTAATACTAATTGTCATGCCTTAAATGTAAATGTAGTTAACTGACTCCCACAGTCTTTTCCATATTGAGGTTGAACATCCTTCTTGCCAACTCTCAGAAGACAAAATTTATAAATTTTGCCAATATCAACAATAATAAAAATCTTACTTCCTGGGTGATGGAAAATTTGATATAAACCAAAATTATAGTTTTGGTGTAAACTATTATAGCATTGGAAAAACTGATTATATATATTTCAAATATGTGCACAGTAATGAAACACATGTAGGCAGTAAAAACACTTGGTGAGAGCCTATTACATAACTAAATAATGTGGTATGAGATGCAAAAGCGTTTAAGCCTGTGCTTCATCTACATGATAAAATTAGTTAGTTAGGAATTGGGATATATGTGGGGAAGAAACTGTGATACTAAGTGAAATAAGTGTGATGTAGGTTACGTTGGTGAAGGATTTCCTAACCCCTCCCCTTACAAGAGCAAAGCTCAAGCAGAGTGCCTTGTTACTTATTTCATCCTTCCTAAGAGAAACAGATATTTCACTTGAGGCATGGTCCATTGAGTTTGAGCAAACTCTGAGAGATAGTGAAGGACAGGGAAGCATGGCATGTTGTAGTCCATGGGGTCACAAAGAGTCGGAAGCGACTGAGCAACTGAACAACAATGGTCCGTTGAGAGTCCCTCCAAAGGCAAAACCTCAGTGATAATCACATGCAGCAGGGCCATCTCCACAAACTTATTCCTTCTGAGTCCTGGAACTTGGCCCTTAATAACTTAGATCCCCATGGAGAGTGCCCTTTATTTGCATTTACAACATTTCTTCTAATATGAAGCACAAAAAAGTGAAATTAACTCCTGAAACATGCCCCAAATTTCTTTACTGCACTGACTTTCATTGCTTATCTTCAGAGTTAATTAGTGATCCTTGAGTGAAGGAATTCTTGAATTTTATACATTTTTATTAGGAAATGAGAAAAAGTAAACCAAAGTATAATTTATCATAGATCAAAAACCCGTGTAACTTTCACCTAGACTGAAAAATAGAGGGTTGCCAGCACCCCAGAAGTCCCTCTTATGCCCTCTCCCAGTCGGTTCACCCTTTGTACCTGTCAAAGGTAACCACTGTCCTGAGTTTTATGATATACATTTCCTTGGTTTTTTATGTTTATCAATAAAGCATGTATATGTTTCCTGTTTTTTGCATTTATATGAATAGTATGATATAGTATATTCTTTTGTGTCTGCTTTGATTCACTCAACATTATGAGATTCATTCATATTGTTGCATGTATTTGCAGTATGTTCATTTTCCTTGCTGTATAGTATTCCGTTGAATGTGTGTACCAGGGTTTTTTCTACAATTAATGGAGTTGTTTCCAGTTTGTTTTTTGTTGTGGATATGGTTGCTATAAATATTCTTACATGTGTCTCTAGGTGGACATATAGATGAATTTCTGTAACATACCCATCTAAGGGTGGAATTTCTAGGTCATCAAAGATGCATACATTTAATAGATAATGAAATACCAGACTTTTCCAAAGGGATTGTACAAATTCTATTCCAGCTTCATAGGATACTTCCCATATTTATTTATTTAAAACTAAATGGACTGACAATAACATGTCAGAACTCTGGTATGGGAACATTCCTAAGCTGCTGGAATAGATTTTGAACAATTCCTTTGGCTTTCCTGGTGGCACAGTGGTGAAGAATCTGCCTGCAATGCAGAAGACCCAGGTTTGATCCTGGGTTGGGAATATCCCTTGGAGGAGGGAATGGCTGCCTACTCCAGTATTCTTGCCTGGAAAATCCCATGGACAGAGGAGTCTGGCAGGCTGCAGTCCATGATGTCACAAAGAGTAGGACACAAATGAGCAACGAACACTTTAACTTTTCATAATACCTTTGGAAAAGCCTGGCATTTCATTATCTATTAAATATATGCATACTTGAGGACTTAGAAATTCCACTCTTAGATGAGTACGTTACAGAAATTCATCTACATGTCCGCCTAGAGACATTTTATAGCAATCTTACCCAAAACAGTCCCAAACTGGAAACAACTCTACTAATTGTAGAATAAACTCTGGTATACAATTATATACTGTTGGACTTCCCTGGTGACTCAGTGGTAGAGAATCCACCTGCAGCGTGGAAGACACAGGTTCAGTCCCTGGGTTGGGAAGATACCCTGGAAAAGGAAATGGCAACCCACTCCAGTATTTTTGCCTGGGAAATCCCATGGACAGAGAAGCCAGGTGGGCTACAGTCCATGGGGTCATGAGAGTCAGACATGACTTAGTGACTAAACAACAACAATAAAGATAGATCTCCTGTATTATCGTCTAGAAGCCTTAGAGTTTTTCCATTCAGATTTATAACTACAGGTTACCTGGGATTGATTTTTACTTATGGTGTGGAGATCAGGTTTCTTTTTTTTCTCCCAGTATGAGTATTCAGTTGTTTCAGCACTACTTGTTGAAAATACCTTGTTCTACATGACCACCTTTGTCATAAATCAACTGTTGACATAGCATTAGTCTGTTTCTAGGCTCTGTATTATATATTCCATTGGTCTGTTTATCTACCTTATGCCAGTATCACACTGGCTTAGCTACTCTTTATTTTTTTCCATCTTCTACATAGAATTATATCATTTGTGAATAGTAACAGTTGATTTTTCCTCTCCATCCTTCTTTTTCTTGTTTTAGTCAACTGGCTAGAACCTCCAATACAATGTTGAAGACAAGTTGTAGTAGTGGCACCTTTATCTTGTTCCTGATTTCAAAGGGAAATCTTTCAACACTTCACCAGTGTTTCAACAGGGTTGCTGAGTTTTTGTTTCTTTTTTTTTTTTTTTTTAACAAATCTTTTAGCAGATTAAGGAATTCCGTTTCTCATCCTAGTTTGCTGAGTTTTTATCATGATTGGAAATGAGTTTTATCAGATTTTTTCCTGTACCTGTTGAGATGATCGTAGGATTTTTCTCTTTTATTCTGTTCATATGGTAAATTACAGGAATTGGTTTTCCACTCTTCAGCCAACCTTGCAATGCTGGCATGAACCCAACCTGATCATGACATACTGGCCTTTTTATATATCATTGAATATAGAGTAGTATTAAATTTTTGTTTAACATTTTGTGTTATGTTTACAAGTAAGGTTGGTCTGTTATTTTCCTTTTAATAGAAACATGTCAGATTTTGCTGGTCTCATGAAACAAGCTAGTGAGTACTTCTTTGTTTTCTAGGCTCAAGAAGAGTTTATGTAAGATTGATCATTATTTCTTCCTTAAATGTTTGCTACAATTTACCAAAGAAACAATCTGAACCTAGAGTTTTCTTTATGGGAAGATCTTTTTATTAAAAGATTAAATAGTTTAATGCTACTCAGATTTTTTGTATCTGCTTGTTTTGGTTTTTAAGTTTTTTTTAGCACGTTGTCTGCTTCATTTACATTTTCAAGTTTAATGACATAGAGTTTTTCCTAGTATCTTCTATTATCACTTAATGTCTATTGAATCTTTGGTAATGTCCTACTTTTTTATTCCCAATACTGGTTATTTTGCTATCTCTCTTTTTTTAAATCAATTTACCAGGCATTTAGCAATTTTATTACTTTTTTAAAAGACCAACTTTTGACTTTGTTGATCCAATTATATGTATGCTTTTTTAAAATTAATTTCTACTAATATTATTTCCTATCTTCCAGTTTTTTCCTAATTTTTTTAAATGAATGCTTAGCTCATTGGTTTCTCAGTCTTTTGCTGTGTTTCTTTTCTGATATTTACATTTAGGGCTATAAATTTCTCTATAAGCAATTAACTTCAAGTTTTGATAACATTATTTGCATGGTTATTCAATTCCAAATAGTTTCCACTTGTACTTGAAATTTGTATTTGTATTGAGATTTGTATTCTCTCTTGTTTAGGAGTATAGCGTTACGCCGATACAAATTTGATCTAATGATTGTATTGTTCAAGTATTGTTCTATATTCAAGTATTATATTCAAGTATTCAAGTTCAAGTATTGTTTTATATATTGTATTGTTTTATATCCCAATGGATATTTTTTTACTTATTTTATCAGTTATTGAAGTATGTTAAGATCTCCCACTATCATTATGGATTTATCTCTTTTTCCTTCTACTGCTAATCTTTGCTTTCAGTACTTTGAACCTGTATATTAAATGTCAAAATTATTATATTTTCTTGATGAATTGAGCCTTTTATAATTATCAAATATCCCTCTTGCTTTCTAATAATGATTTTTGCCTTAAAGTTTAACTATGGCAGCTTGTATGTGAGTGTGGAGAGTAAGCGGGTGGCCTTATCCTATGACTTACAATCTTATTGTATTCATATGTTTTAGATGTGGCTCTTGTAAATAGCATTTAGTTGTTTTCTTTAGAAAGTATTAGCACAAAATCTTGGATCACTTAACCTATTTAAATTTAATTCATTTACTGATATATATGGTGTAATGGCTAACAGCATTAGCCTCATTCCCAGACAGACATAGGTTTGAATATTGGCCCCACTATTGATCAGAAAGATGTGTTGTCTCAAGCTTGTCACATTAATATCTTTGGGCTCAGCCCCTTGTCTATAAAGTTGGGATAGTAATAACAACTTCCCAGGGTTATTAAAGGATTAATGAGCAAGAATATAGTAAATTCCAACTGCTATTATGGAAGTCAGAGTGAGGTTGGTATAAGGATGACAGCCCTCCTACATAAGATAAGGCACCCTAGTGGGAAGAGAAATGAGGTTGAATGAGAAATGTGAAACCAAATCTGAGGAGCACTGAAAACTTAGCAGAAGAATAAACATTGATCTGGTGGAAGTTATTTTAAGTTCTTGAGCAGAGAATCAGCATGACAATCCGGAAAGCCCAGTACTCTGGAATTCATTCTTGAGTAGAAGTTTCCGATCAGGTATACCTGCGAAGCTGTCCATAGTTGTAAAAAGAAGCTCTACCAGCAAATGGTGAAGACATAAAAAACTCCTACAAAAAAGTTTGTAGGAGTTAGCAATGTTTTTGAATGACAGGAAAGCATTTAACCATGGTTAGCTGTCTGCTTCAGTAAAGGGCACTGAGTTAGCTCGAGAAGTGAAGATGTTTAATGGGAAAGTGCCTACAGGTGGTTCTATGTTCTGTCGCAATACTATTTTAATATTTTATATGTCACAATCACCCTATATAGAGAAAGTAGGAGGAACTGCACTAATTAGCCAAATTATTTGGTTAGAGTTGAAAGTACTTTATGTTTTATAGCTGCTCTGCTACTAACTTATTATGCAATCTAAAACTGTTTCTTGATTTCTTCATGTTTTAGATGAGAATAATTTCTGACCTGCCTACCTCTCAGATTTATTGAAAAATGATAAATATACAAGGACTTTGGAAACCAAAGTCAAAAATTATTTTAATTATTTTCTTTAGACCAGATTAAAATTAAGATTTGCTATTTATCAGTCAGTATTTTAAGCCAGTAAACATTTAAAGTTTTGCTTTTAGGTAAACTTAAGCTCTTTGGACTCTAAGATTTCTTTATAAATCTTAAAAATCAAGAACCACCCCCAAAGAGCTTTTGTTTATGTTTATATCTACCTACATATCTACCTATACCATATAAGAAATTAAAATTTTAAAATATTTAAAATACTTCTTTATCAATTTATTTTAAAATAATGATGATCAACCAATACATATTTATATAAATAAAATATTTTACTAAAATAACTATATTTGGGGGGGAACATGAGAAAAATGGCTTTCCTTCACATTTTTTCAAACTGATATTTTACTTAATAGAAGACAGTTTAATTCTCATGTCTGCTTCTGAATTCAATCAGTTGAAATACCACATGCTACGTAACTACCAAAAATCTCCATATTGTACCTATGAGAGAATCAGAGTGAAAAAGATAAATAATGCCTTGGTCTGTTTTGAAAATAGTTTTGACCTTAATCACTCCCTGAAAGGGTTTGGAAGACCCAACAAAGATTCGCAGATCACATTTAAGAACTGCTACTCTAAAGTATCTCTATAGATATATACTAAAACATTTTCTGGGTAAGCTCTAAACAACAGAATGCTAAAAGTAATTAACACTCTTGCCACAAAGTGGTATGAAATGCCCACTATTCATAAACCAAAGGTGTTAAAAATATTTAAAGAATAATTTCACATTTTTATACATTCTAAATGAAATACATATTTTTAAATTTCATACAATCACATTTTGAAAGTGATTCCTGCACTTCAAAAACAGATTTCCAAGTCCAGTTCACATATGAATAGAAATTTAATTCTTATAAATGGGGTAGCTAAATTTAGTGTGACTTTTGTGTTGTAACATGATAGCTTAAGCTATCTTATAAAATCAGGTTCACTCCTATGTTAGTCTTAGAATATTATTTATATCGGTGCATTTAAATCAGTGGTAAAGAGTTAAAAGGATGTTCCCAAGGTCATTTTTTAATGCTGAGGAGATGATAGCTTGGCAAAATTCTTTATTCACAAATCCTAGCATTTGAACTTTTCATATCTCCAGGTTTCTTAGCCCTCCTCATCAGTGCTTTCATGTGTGTGGCCAACAATGATGGAGCACCCAGGAACAAGTGATATTCTCACAGGCAAGTCTTTTCTGTGCTAATTCATTCCCATCAGAATTGTTTTGTTTTTTTCCCATAGATCAGAAGTGTTATTTGGAGGGTAGGGAAAGGGTGGCTTTGAGTGCACTGAGACTCTCCAGAGCACCAGAGAGAGCCAGGTTTGAGGATATTGTAGCATAAATCAGGGGCCTAGACTCAGCTCTGGCAAATCTGCTTTAGGACAACAGACACTTTTAGGAATTTCTACTAGAACTTACTGAGGAAGTAATTTGCTGCTTAACCCTCCCAGGTGGCATACTCTCTACTCACCATTTCCCATTATTTTTTTTGAAAGAATTGACTTCTGGATGGGGACACTACTGATTTGGGTTGTAGGATTATAGTATGAGAAGCTATTGTGAGTATATTTGGAGTACACACACCTCTAATGGTCACTCTGTCATTATGCTTTTACAGAGAATCAAATTTTCTCCTTAGTCTAACTGAACCATGGCACTACCTCTCACTACCCCACCAATCACATCTTGATGCCTGAGGAAGTATATAAGCTACTTTAAACTGGGTGATTTGTGTTTGTTTTGTTTTTTTCATGCCATGCGGCATATGATCTTAGTTCCCAGACTGGGGATCAAACCCATGACCCCCCTGAAGTGGAGGTGCAGAATCTCACCCACTGAACCACCAGGAAAGTCCCTGAATTAGGTTTTTAAAATGATCTATTAACCACCAATGAGCTTCCTGGGCTCAATGGTAGTAAAGAATCCACCTGTCAAGCAGGAGAGGCAGGTTTGATCTCTGGGTCGGGAAGATCCCCTGAAGAAGGAAATGGCAACCCACTGCAGTATTCTTGCCTGGGAAATTACATGAACAGGAGCCTGTTAAGCCACAGTTCATGGGATTGCAAAGAGGCAGACACCATTTAGCAACTAAACAACAGCATTAACCACCAATGCAGTGTTTCTACTGCAGCCCTATAGCTACCATTTAAAGTAGCAATATCTGGTTTTGCAATCTACTTTTTAAATGTTGACATATTAAATGACTTTTTCATGCAAGATATATGGTAGCTTTTTCATGTTCTTCTTACTCTTTTTCCTTATTTTTAACACCCCTCCTTCTTATTTTTTCTTTCTTTTAAGCCTTTTTCTCTTCTGTTTTTTCTACATGGGTCAGTATAATGCAGGACTAGAGAAAGGTGAAGAAATAAAGTATTCAGGGTCATAAAGTGAGCAATAAAATTGATTCATGAGCCAAGAGACAAAGTCACGGGAAGACAGCCAAGGCTAATGCCAGGAGGTCCCTGCAGAGGAAGACAAAGCAGGAAACACATCCCAAAATAAAGGCCTATGTAGAACAACTGATAGCCAGACCAGAAGGCAGGCATGCAAGGAGGGTCTAAATGGAAGCCAACTAATTCTGTTAAAGGGGTCATTTTCTAAAATACGCTCTTTAAAGACATTGTCTGACCCTCTCTAAAGGCAGTCTTCAAAATAGATCCTTGATCCAGCTTACTTTAAACTTGTGTGCAAAATAGTTGTGTGTTTAAAGTGTTAGACAATTTTTCATTTCTGTTTCGAAGGCATTCAAACACCAGGTACTAACAGCACATTCATTTCTTTTTAAAAAATGCCAAAGCTACTGGATCTAAAGTAATATTCTAATTTGCTTGTATGTGGTAGGAGGAGGACAGTGTTGAAATTCACATAACTGGAATTTTAATTATAGTCAGTTCTAACACTATTTTTGTGGTGAGCTATCATCAATTTTTAAACCCATCCATTTAATCACAATTCAGGTTAGAAGCAGACATTGTCTATATAGAGTAGGGTCAGAGGATGATTCCCCAGAGAGCAGGCAGGAGGCTCGTAGAGGGGTCAACACCAAGAAGCCTCCCACAGGGAAGCAGTGCACCAGCTGGAAGAACGTGACACTAGATGCAGTAATAATCATGGAGAGATCTAGGCCCTGCTGCAGCCAGGGCTTCTACAAAGGTGTGGGGGGGGGGGGGATGTTTGAGTGAATGAGCCACTTTTCATGCTAGTTCTGAGTGTTCCTTATAAAGCACTGGGGGTCAGGAAAATCATCCTTCGTTGACTATGCACTGTCCTACCCTTTGTGCCTTAACTGCAAGTACATTTGAAGTCATGGTAAGTACCATCCCAAGTTCTAACGAGTTTCCTAAAACTCCATCACTGAAGGAGTATATTTATTATAACTAAACTACAGATCTTCCAGGTTCCCAGCAAATCTTAAAATGTCAGAGAAAAAATCGCATAAATTCAGAATTCAGCATGTGAATATGTGAAGTCCCCACAAAAATGTGTAAAAATTAAGTTTTATTAATACCTTTGAATAAATAATACAGTGCAGGATGATGACCAGTTGTGCAAATTGCCTACAATAAAAACATATTTCTGCTAAATAACATTTTCTTTAGAACCAATCCGTGAGAACAACAGGTAAACTTCTGCTTCCCAGATTTGAGATAAGATTATTAAAATTACCTTGTCTTGTGGGAGAAGACATATCAATGGGAGAAGACAATGTTTTCAATTTGCATCCAAATAATCCAATGCAGATGATAAACAAAGGAGACATTAAGGATTAAGGTGTTTGGAGAATAGGTCAGACAAAACTGGTCATGTTAAAGCTGGGTGATGGCACATATATACTCCCTACTTTTGTATAATGTTTCAAATTTTCCATAATTAAAATTTTATATTTAAAATTTTTTAACTTTTATCTTTTAAATTACTATTTCAAATATAGTAAATGGGATTGCAAAAAATCTAGACAGGATAGTAGTGTGAAGGAAAAGGGGAAAGACATTTTAGCATGCATAACCTTTCCCAGTATTCAAATATCAAATAAGATGAGAATTGTTGTTCAGTTGCTCAGTCGGGTCCGACTTTTTTGCGACCCCATGGACTGTAGCACGCCAGGCTTTCCTGTGCTTCACCATCTCCCAGAGCTTGCTCAAACTCATGTCCATTGAGTCGGTGATGCCATCCAACCATCTCATCTTCTGTCATTCCCTTCTCTTCCTGCCGTCAGTCTTTCCCAGCATCAGGATCTTTTCTAATGAGTCGGCCCTTTGCATCAGGTGGCCAAAGTATTGGAGCTTTAGCATCAGCATCAGTCCTTCCAATGAATATTCAGAACTGATTTCCTTTAGGATTGACTGGTTTGACCTTGCAGTCCAAGGGATTCTCAAGAGTCTTCTCCAACACCACAGTTCAAAAGCATCAATTCTTTGGCTCTCAGCCTTCTTCATGGTCCTGCTCTCACATCCATACGTGACCACTGGAAAAACCATAACTCTGACTATACAGACCTTTGTCAGCAAAGTAATGTCTCTGCTTTTTAATATGCTCTCTAGGTTTGTCATAGCTTTTCTTCCAAGGATCAAGTGTCTCTTAATTTCATGGCTGCAGTCACCATCTGCAGTGATTTTGGAGCCCAAGAGAATAAAGCCTGTCACTGTTTCCACTGTGTCCCCATCTATTTGTTATGAAGTGATGAGACTGGATGCCATGATCTTCATTTTTTGAAGGCTGAGTTTTAAGCCAGCCTTTCACTCTCCTCTTTCACTTTCATCAAGAGGCTCTTTAGTTCCTCTTCACTTTCTGCCATAAGGATGGTGTCATCTGCATATCTGAGGTTATTGATGTTTCTCCCGGCTGTCTTGATCCAGCTTGTGCTTCATCCAGCCCAGCATTTCACAAGGTTTATTCTGTATATAAGTTAAATAAGCAAGGTGACAATATACAGCCTTGATGTACTCCTTTCCTGATTTGGAACCAGCCTGTGGTTCCATGTCCGGTTCTAACTGTTGCAAGTAACGCACCATCATTTCTGCCTCCTTCAGCTGGTCAGACAGACCACCCCAGTACTAAGTGGGAGAGGAAACACGGGAGACAAGGATCACTGAGAACCATTTTGGAGGCTGGCTACTACCTGGAAATAGAAATACCCTTAAATATTAGAGATAAGGTATATAAAAATGGACTTGCAGGGGTTGTCTTTAAGTGAAATATATTTGGACCGCAATCCATCTGGGATGGTTATATTACCAAAGAGGGAGCCAAACAATAACTTCCAGTTATTTAAAACTTTCAAGATACCTAATGCTATAAATCCCCATGTACAAAAGCAAACTACCCTATGAAGAAATCTAGAGGATTGCTGATTTTATCTTCCTTCAAAACTGAAGAGAACACCAATGGCAAGTTCGTTAAAGTCTTTTTATCGCCACCTTTCCTTGTGGCTCAGCTGGTAAAGAATCTGCCTGCAATGCGGGAGACCTGGGTTCGATCCCTGGGTTGGGAAGATCCCCTGGAGAAGGGAAAGGCTACCTAGTCCAGTATTCTGACCTGTAGAATTCCATGGACCATATAGTCAATGGGATCACGAAGAGTGGGACACAACTGAGCAACTTTCTCATATACACATTCCCGAATAGGGTTATGCATGCCTCTGCCAAAGGTCAGTTCCTAATTTCTAGCTGCGTTCCTGGTAGACTTTTGTCTGACTTGGCATAAGTGTTCTAACCTGGCTTTTTGTTCTTATTCTTAACAATTCCAACCAAAGAATCATGATGGAAGGGAGAGAAAATACAGCAATGGGTTTTGCCCTTAACTTAAAATCTCAACAAGAGAAGAAAATAATCACCATATTCACAACTAGAAGTCTTGAAGAAAACATGGGAAACTTTTTAAACTGACAGTCCTAACTATCCTTAGGCCTCAGTTTATATATATCAAATTAAAGTTATACTTCAGTCTCTTTCTCTGTATTCATCTCTAAATCCACACTTACATATTGATTTCTAGCACCAGTAGTTTTTAAAAATAGTAGTTTTAGGGTTTCCTACCATACTTTCATGGTGTGATCACTCACACCATGATCTTGGATTGCAAAGTCAAGTGGACCTTAGGAAGCATCACTACAAATAAAGCTAGTGGAGGTGATGGAATTCCAGTTGAGCTATTTCAAATCCTAAAAGATGATGCTGTGAAAGTGCTGCACTCAATATACCAGCAAATTTGGAAAATTCAGCAGTGGCCACAGAAATGGAAAAGGTCAGTTTTCATTCCAATCCCAAAGAAGGGGGATATCAAAGAATGTTCAAATTACTTTGAATATTTGCACTCATTTCACATCCTAGCAAAGTAATGCTCAAAATTCTCCAAGCTAGGCTTCAACAATATATGAACCTAGAACTTCCAGATGTTCAAGCTGGATTTAGAAAAGGCAGAGGAAACAGAGATCAAGAAAGTGGAAGAGGAGAGTGAAAAATCTGGCTTAAAACTCAACCTTCAAAAAATGAAGATCATGGCATTCGGTCCCATCACTTCATGGCAAATAGATGAGGAAACAATGGAAACAGTGACAGGCTTTATTTTCTTGGGCTCCAAAATCACTGCAGATGGTGACTGCAGCCATGAAATTAAAAGACACTTGCTTCTTGGAAGAAAAGCTATGACAAATTTAGACAGCGTATTAAAAAGTAGAGACATTACTTTGCTACATTTATCAAGGCTCCTTCAACATGGTTACTATGCATAAAGGGAAATTATATTGTTCATGAATTCTCATAGTAGTTCAGTTTGGTTCAGTCACTCGGTCGCATCTGACTCTTTATGACCCCATGGACTGCAGCCTGCCAGGCCTCCCTGTAGCTCATTACTTTGGGCTTCCCTGGTAGCTCAGCTGGTAAAGAATCCACCTGCAATGCAGGAGACCTCAGTTTGATTCCTGGGTTGAGAAGAGCCACTGAAGAAGGGATAGGCTAGCCACTCCAGTGTTCATGGGCTTCCCTGGTGGCTTACCTGGTAAAGAATCTTCCTGTAATGCGGGAGACCTGGCTTCAGTCCCTGGGTTGAGAAGATTCCCTGGAGAAGGGAACAGCAACCCACTCCAGCATTCTTGCCTGGAGAATTCCATGGACTGTCGCAAAGTGTCAGACACGACCGAGCAACTTTCGGTTTCTTACTATGCCAACAAAGGTCGGTATAGTCAGTTACGGTTTTTCCATTCATCATATATGGATGTGAGAGTTGGACCATAAAGAAGGCTGAGAGCCAAAGAATTGATGCTTTTGAACTGTGGTATTGGAGAAGATCTTGAGAGTCCCTTGGACTCCAAGGAGATCAAACCAGTCAATCCTAAAGGAAATCAATCCTGAATATTTATTGGAAGGACTGATGCTGAAGCTGAAGTTCCAATACTTTGGCCACCTGATGTGAAGGGCTGACTCATTAGAAAAGACCCTCATGGTGGGAAAGATTGAGGGCAGGAGGAGAAGGGAATGACAGAGGATGAGATGGTTGGATGACATCACTGACTCAATGGACATGAGTTTGAACAAGTTCCGGGAGATGATGAAGGACAGGGTAGCCTGGCGTGCTGCAGTCCATGGGGTCGCAAAGAGTCAGACACTACTGAGCGACTGCACACCAACAGCAAGCATACTTTCAGAATGCAAACCATCAGTGCAAATAACTCAACCCAGTAACTTAATAACAGTTGAAGTAGATAAGTTCCATAGTCCTCCAGAGAGTCACATTTTCTCAACTGTGATAGTGATCAGATTATAAGGTGTGTCATCTATTGACAAGTAAGTATCTTCTCATCAAAAATAGAGACTAATGACATACTCCAAAGTAACTCTGTAGTTGGTAAACTCTGAAAACTAGAGAGTGTTATTTAGGTATAGTATAAGGGAAAAGGAAAGACTGAGTGATACATTTTCACTTTCATAAAGCTATCATGGAAGAAATAAGCTTTCTAATAGTTTTACTCTTTGGTAAAAGTGAGATTTCATCAATTTTATAATTAGTTTAAAAAATAAGCTTTTGAGTGAAAAGAGTTTGATGCAATGATCATTCATTCTAATAATCACTATTAATAATTATCTCTTTCCAACCCAATAGTACTATAGTACCCTGTAACTCTAAGATGGAGATTTCTTTTTGAGTCCTCTCTTGATGTGATCAGAACATGTAGAATTATTTTGTTGTCATATATTTTCTCCTTGTGAAGATAATTCATTGGTATCTCTTCAAAGGATGCTTTTTGGATTTCACTTGAAAGAATAAAGCACCTATACTACATTCATCCCACAAAAATTAAAACATTTTGTTCTATAACAGAGAATTAAATAAGATGAAGAGGCTGTCCTCTCTGGTTCACTCTCTATGAGTTATTTATCAGCCAAATAGTGTGGGTTTTGTTTTTAGGTTCACTTTAACAGACACTTTCTCCTCAGTAAAAACCACGTTGTGGAACACAGCAGTACATATAACTCTTTTCTCATGTCTTTATTTTTTAAGAATTCTCACAGACTGATTATCAGCCATAGATAGAAATTTATTCTGTATACTTTGCATGTGTGTATGAAGTAAGGGGCAAAAAAGGGTACTGTAGAAAACAAATCTTGTTTTATGCAAACATGTAGAGAACCCTCAAATACTCTATTTAATATTTCACCAAAGAATAATTAATGTCAGATTCTTTCCTAAGAGCAAGTTTTGATGGCCCTTCCCTGGGTTGGGAATATCCCCTGGAGAAGGAAATGGCAACCCACTCCAGTATTCTTGCCTAGAGAATCCCATGGACAGAGGAGCCTGGTGGGTTACAGTCCACAGGGTCACAGTCAGACACTACTGAGCGACTACACACACACAGGGTCGCAGTCAGACACTACTGAGCGACTACACACACACACACACACACACACACACACACAGGGTCGCAGTCAGACACTACTGAGCGACTACACACACACACACACACGGCAGCTTGTGGGATCTTATTTCCCCAACCAGGGATCAAACTCAGGCCTAGAAGTGGAAGCTCCAAATCCTAAGCACTAGACTGCCAGAGAATTCCCTGTCATTCTATTTTTTACCTTGGAAGAGAAACAAAACCTCTTAAAAAGTAGCAAAAGGTTAAATGGAATTCCTAATACTAGAAAGGAGAGAAACTGAAAGTCACTCAGTTGTGTCTGACTCTGTGACCCAATGGACTATACAGTCCATGGAATTCTCCAGGCCAGAATGCTGGAGTGGGTAGCCGTTCCCTCCTCCAGGGGATGTTCCCAACCCAGGGATCAAACCCAGGTCTCCCACATTGCAGGGGAATTCTTTACCAGCTGAGCCAGCAGGGAAGCCCAAGAATACTAGAGTGGGTAGCCTATCCCTTCTCCAGCGGATCTTCCCGGCCCAGGAATCAAACCAGGGTCTCCTGCATTGCAGGTGGATTCTTTACCAGCTGAGCTACCAGGGAGGACAACCCTGATTTACTCTAATTTTCATATATATAAAAGTACTAAAATCAACAAAATAATAATATCAGTTCTTTAGGAAAGTACCAATCCCTGGCTCAGATTAATATGGTTCATACGGTTTCTTAGAATCAATGCTAAATACACTTATTTTATAACATAATAGCAGACAATCCACATAAGGAAAAAATAACAGGTAAGTCTGCTTCAGGCCACAATTAAAATGCCCACAAATATTTAATATGATTGGAGAAAAACTACTAAAACTTTCACTCTGTTTCACTTTCCATTTCTCATTCTGTGACTAATAATTGCTTATTGGTTTAGGTAAAACTTATGGCTTTAGCCTTGAACTGGAATGTTGGGATATCTAGAGTAATAAATGGGAAATTAAATATAAAATATTTTTTAAATTGATGTTTTAGTACAGTTGTAAAGTATGTACACACACATACTCTCTCCTTCTCCCTCTCTCTCTCACACAAACACACCAAAAACAAATGTACCATGACAGGAGGAACTGTTTACATCAGGGTCGGGATTCTTACACTCTACCCTAGAGTTTGTCTGGTGACCACATGTCAGGTCGGCATCTGTACACCTGGCCCTGATACTCTGTCTAGAGCTGGTCTGACCCCAAAGCTCGATTGGGCACTTTCCAGAAAATGGGATATTCTGCAATTTTCCCTTGGGAAGGAGAGAAAAGAAGAATATGGATTGCAGGAATCTGCCACTTTGGAAATTAACTAGTCCGGGGTTCTCCAACGTCAATTCTGTATGGTGCTAGTTCTTCTGGGTACAGGGAACATTTCGGTGGTTCTTCCATCATAAATTTGGAAAACATTTCCCACTATAACTCTGCCCCGTTGAAGTCACATTACCTATTAGCTTTATAAAGGATCTGAAAATTCTTTGTAATAGTATGTTTACCCACAGAATGGTTTTCCCCCTAACACCTATTTATATCTTTTTGGGATGCATTGGCTTAAATTATAAGGTCCTACAGAGCAAGAGCTCAATATGAATAGCCAAGGCCAGTGTCCAAAGGATTATGATCATTGATCAGTCATTTTGTGAATGGTGGGCCAAAGCTGTCAGTCCAAAATTTAAATTACAGATGTCCAGAATGATAGTGATGGAAGCATATTTTTAACATTTGAAGATGATACTAAAGTCTAAATCTATGTAATGAATGTTTTTTTTCTTAGCTATAAGGTTAAGTTCAGCCAATAGGGCAGAACTGAGCCTTTTAGACAAACCTGAAAAGTTTATTGCACACACAGATACTCACATGTACACATATAAATACAATGTTTTTGTACATGGAAGCCATAATCAAGATGGGTGACCAAGGTCTGTGACATTGCTAATTTCCTGGGTGTAAAAATAAGAATTCAAGATAATATTGAAATATTCAACAAATGGTAGTGTAGAAGAAACAAGGAGTGTATTTCTTAGTTACAATGAAGGGAGAGGTGCAGGTTTAGAAAAATATTGTAAAAAGAATAGAAAGGTATTTAACAGTATCTCAACACAGAATCATAAGCCTTCCAAATGTATTCCTGTGTTTCTTACTTGAGAGGATGATGTTTGCTGTGATAGAGTTGTATATGGGGGGGATGGGATTAGCAGCTCTGTCTTTGGTATTCAAGTTGAATTAGCAGCAATATTATAGACAGAAGGGGGTTCAGAAAAAGTTTCGTGTTTGTATGAAATGGACAGATTATCTCCTACCCTAAATCCCATGAATAATCCTCATTATCCTCTTTCAGCTTTTTATCCAGAAAAAGGAAAGAATCATCTTTGTGCATTTATCCATTTGTTTAGAAAGTGACCTTCTAGGACTGCATCTTTGGCATGTTTTGGGTGGGTGTAAGCATCCTGGGGGTGTTCAACAAATGATGATAAAGAACTTTAGATGAAGAGCACCAAGTCAGACAGTTAATAAGGTCCAATTCAGGATTCTTAATGCCCAAGTTTCTAGCAAAACCAACTGTCACTTACATCACTTTCAAACTGTGTCTGGGTTTTAAAGCATATTGATTTTGTTTCCTTAAGGAAATTTACTCAAGTAGTTCTGTTAAGTGTTGATTTGCAATGCCAGCAAATCTCATGCTGCATTATCATGGAAATAGCAAATATTTTGAAGACATGTACAGTCAAAGACATGTTTTGTTCTATTATCTTTCCCTTGGCTGGGGAAAAAGAGGACTTGCTATAGAATAGCAGGATTAGTGGATTGCAAAACGAATTACTCTTCATTCATGTGAAATCATGAACTTCTAGTTACTGTTTTCATATTCTGTCATGCATAACATTTTTACCAAACCTAGCCTGAAATTTATGCAAGTTATTAGTCATTATCACCTACAGTACAGGCCTCAAGTCAATGACATCAGCTCTCTTATTGGATATATTCTTTAAATTTCCAATCAAAGTGTCTGTATAGTCTATAACTCACAAGGTGATTAGTTCACAGTCTTCCCAATATATTTTAGAGTTGCAGCTTCCAAGAGCTGATATTGGTGGCACCGCTAATAACTGTTATTGTCGTTCTGTCCCCAAGGCATGTCTGACTCTTTTGCAGCCCCATGGACTGTAGCCCAATGGGCTCCTCTGTCCATATGATTTCCCAGGCCAGAATACTGGAGTGGGTTGCCATTTCCTTCCCCAGGGCATCTTCCTGACCTAGGGATAAAAACTGAGTCTCCTGCATTGGCAAGGCGGGTTCTTTACCACTGAACCACCAGAGAAGCCCATTAATAACTAATTTTTTCAAATTGACTGGTGCTACCACTTTTTCTAATCTCTAAAGAAATCCAAAAGCTCTCCCTGACTTGTCTGCTGTCTTTCCCCTTCTATCCCAACCATCACCAAGTTAAGTTACACCAGAAGAGGAATTGCCTTTTCCTCACTATTCTTAATACCATAGCCTATGCCAGGCCACTTCTCCTGACTCCTGACCAATCTAACTTCTCCAGGTTCCCACTTTTGAAGTTTTCTTACATACATTTCTGCCAGAATAGTCTCAGTAAAGTACCATTTATATTACCCTGTAGTAAATCTGACTACTACAGACCATGGTAACTTCAAAGTACCCATAGTACTTATTTATAGCTCAATGCTTAATTAAGTATTCCCAGGTGATTTCATCTGAATTCATTTTATCTTCCTTGCTGCTGCTGCTGCTAAGTTGCTTCTGTCGTGTCCGACTCTGTGCGACCCCATAGACAGCAGCCCACCAGGCTCCCCCATCCCTGGGATTCTCCAGGCAAGAACACTGGAGTGTGTTGCCATTTCCTTCTCCAATGCATGAAAGTGAAAAGTGAAAGTGAGGTCCCTCAGTCGTGTCCGACTCTTGGCAACCCCATGGACTGCAGCCCACCAGGCTCCTCCGTCCATGGGATTTTCCAGGCAAGAGTACTGGAGTGGGGCGCCATCGCCTTCTCGAGGAGAGTGTGTTTCATGTTTTTGTCTTTTTTTTTGTTTCTTTTTTTTTCATTCAGCTGCTGTAGCCCTAACATAAGACTTGTTCATGATCAACCCTCACAGTCAAGTCCTAGCCAATTATTAACTTAAATGTGCCATAGGATATTCTGTGCTATGCTAAGAAGAGGTCAGTTCCCATACCTTTCTGTAGTCATTCACTCATCAGATATTACCAAGCAATCTCTGTATATCAAGTATCATGCAATTACATATAATCTTTGCCTTGAAGGAACTTGTAGGAGAGTCAAACAGTGCGCTGAGGACTTGGAATTGAAGTATGTATGGGTGGGTGCTTTGGGGCAACCAGAGGAAACAAAACTAAATTAGAATAGTAAGGAGTGGAACATCATTGTCCAAATTGTGTTTCCCAGCTCACTAGTCCTGAAAAATTCTCTGTGAAAAAACAAACAAGATGCTATGGTCAAATAAATGTGGGAAAGGCTGGCCAGTGTTACTTCTTTTCCCAAAGAGTCAGTCACAAAGCCCATTAGCACACTAACTGTCTAAAGAAACCTGTGGGAAACCCCAGGCATGAAATACAGATTCCCCAGTTATTGAGAGAGAAGTGGTGATTGGAACCTTCGGAATGGGTAAGGTCACTGAGGGACTGAAGCTGAACAGAGGCCTGGGGCCAAGGACAAGGAGAAAACCAACATTGAAGTGCGGTGTGGCCCACTGGGAGGCTCAGGTGAGCTGGCCAGGGATGTGGGGATATCCCAAAGCAAAGTGGGAAACCAGGGGCAGAGGGAGGGGAGAGAACTTCGAGGGAGAGTTGACCAGAAACATCAGAGGACTACATGAAGACATTAGAGTGTCCCCTGGGTTTAGCAATCAAGTGTTTATTAGGGACCTTGGCAAGAATGTCATCAAGGGAATGTTGGACAGAAGGGGATTGCAGTGGATTGGGGCTGTGCGGAAAGAGAGACAGTAAGTATGGATTAGACTTCTGAGAAATTTGGCTGTAAAGGGTTGGGATTAGTACAGGAAGAGAATAAGAATGTTGAACAAGGGTTATTTTACAATGAGGAAACTTGAACCCTTTTATATGCCAAGGGAAAAGAGCCCAGTAGGAAAGGTTAAGATACAGAGGAGTTGGCGTGAAAGGTGCTTGGTAAGGCTAGATAACTGAGAAATGGAGAAGGAGGCGGATCACAGGTGAGGCAGAAGTAGCCACTACAGAAAAGAGCTACCTTTTCTGCTGGGCGAAAAAGACAGGCTGAAAGAGAAAGTTATTAATAATGTTAATATTCTTTGAGGACCTACTCTGTGTCAGGTGTAAGTGGCTTACATAAGTTGCCTCATTTAATTCTTATAATAACCCTTCAGCATGAGCACTAGTGTTTTGCAGATGAAGAAAATGCAATGTTGAAGAGAGTTGTCTCTTGTCATGTAGTGGAGTCAGGATGCAAAGTCAGGTTAAAAAAAAAAAGGGTCTCTTGCCTAATGAAAACTTTCTAGGAAGGAAATTCTCCCTTAAATGTTCTCAACTTTTCAGAATTAAGTAGAAGACATGGCTATTTCCTGACAGTAAGCCAGAGTAGTGGCAAGGTAAGGGAGATGAGGAATGGGACACCCATTGAAGTAGCTGTGGAGAAGAATGGGAAAGAGAGTCAATTAGGGACAAGTCAGTGAGTGACGCTAAAGCTGAGGCGCATGCTGTATTAGACTTCAGTTCCTGTGGTTTGTGACACCCCATCCCCCGCCTGCTACGCCATATCTATAGGAGGTGGTTTCTCTCCTATAGATATGAGCCAAAGGCTGACGGGGTACAGAAGGAGTTGCTCTGATGGAGGAAACCAGAGATATCTGAGGGCATGGGGGAAATTTAAACTAGATCTTGCTGTATAAAACTGAATAAATTTCAAGCCTAGTCTAGCAAGAAATGAATTGACATAGCACAAAAAGAGGAGCAAGCTTGGGGAAAAACTACATTCAGTTTTCAAGTGTGTTGATTTTGTGATGCCTACAGTTTCACCACTTGGGAATATCTGGACTTGGGGGTTATCACCTAGAGGTAACAGTTCAAGATTTCACACACCAAGTTGCTGGCTCACAGAGACAGTGAAAAGGTATCACAAAGACATCCCAATTTCATCATTAAAAAGGACAGAAAGATAATATGGCCTCCTAATTATGATCAGAGTAATAGAATGATACTGCCAAGCACCAGAGCAGAGTTCTCTGGCAATAAGACCAAGATGGAAGAGGAGATAAGGTATCACAAAGACATCCCAATTTCATCATTAAAAAGGACAGAAAGATAATATGGCCTCCTAATTATGATCAGAGTAATAGAATGATACTGCCAAGCACCAGAGCAGAGTTCTCTGGCAATAAGACCAAGATGGAAGAGGAGATAAAAAACCTTGGTTATTCTCTCGAAACATCCCACCCTCACCTTCTCCCACAGAGTCCAAAATTCTGTTCTGTACATCTGTGTCTCTTTTTCTGTTTTGCATATAGGGTTATCGTTACCATCTTTCTAAATTCCATATATATGCATTAGTATACTGTATTGGTCTTTATCTTTCTGGCTTACTTCACTCTGTATAATGGGCTCCAGTTTCATCCATCTCATTAGAACTGATTCAAATTCTTTTTAATGGCTGAGTAATATTCCATGGTGTATATGTACCCACAGCTTCCTTATCCATTCGTCTGCTGATGGGCATCTAGGCTGCTTCCATGTCCTGGCTATTATAAATAGTGCTGCGATGAACATTGGGGTGCATGTGTCTCTTTCAGATCTGGTTTCCTCGGTGTGTATGCCCAGAAGTGGGATTGCTGGGTCATATGACAAAAACCACTACAATATTGTAAAGTAATTAGCCTCCATCTAATAAAAATAAATGAAGAAAAAAAAAAACCTTGGTTACTTGTAGGACATGGAGTTGGGTAGAATCATTGACAGAGCCATTTAAAGTGAATAAGAGATTGCATAAGGCGTGTATGAACGGTTTAAAGTTATGCAGAGGGAAGTAGCACCTGGAGCAATTGCAAAAGCAATTGCAAAAACAAAGTTCACGTCTTTCTCAAGTTTGCCTGGATCCAGCCTTGCAGGAAATTAGAGCAAAAGTATTCTGCGTTTGATGGCTAGGTTAAGATGATTGGGCAAGGCCCCGCAGCACCAATGCTGTTTTCTTTTTTTCATGATGTGTTCTGCTACTCTCTTTGTATTTCACGTACAGTGCTCTCCCAGTCTCACTGACACACTGCCTCACATACCCCTCTTGACCCTGAAAGTCTATTTTAAATGTAAAGAAAGCTAAAAGTAACAAATTTGTAAAAGGAAATAATTTCACTATTTTGTAATAAGTTCCAAACCCTGTCTGTTTGTTCTGACCAAATCTTGAGCTTGCAACTTTAAATTCAGATGTGTGGCAGCAACCACCAAGAATGCTTTAGGAATAGTCCCTGGAGGTCAGACTCGATAAAAGCCCCCCTCAGTCACATCTGCTAAGTGCGCTGTAACACATTGCTGGTTCAGTTCAGTTCAGTCACTCAGTTGTGTTCAACTCTTTGCGACCCCATGGACTGCAGCACACCAGGCTTCCCTGTCCATCACCAACTCCCAGAGCTTGCTCAAACTCATGTCCATCAAGTTGGTGATGCCATCCTTTGCTGGTTAGGCGCCTTTATCTTACGTTTGCACTTATCCTTGAGCACAAACCTTTTTTCTTGGACCCTGCTTGCTGTAACTTAAAATTAGCTACCATAATCCAATTTCAACTCCATCTAAAAGAACAAAGACCCCAGAATTTTTAAATTCTAGTCTCAAGCTCACTACTAGCTACTTACGCTATCAAAGGCAAGTCAGTCTCTTGGAGCCTTCCTTATTTCTTCACCTAAAAAAATAGAAGTAATATACCTGCTCCCCTTCTTCATGTGGTAACACTGAGAATCAAACCAGATCAGTATTAGATAGAAACATTATTTTATAAGATGACTATCATGATACAAAAAGAAGGTATCATTAAAGTTATAATTTATTAGTTGTGGTAATAATTGTTAATAATAGTAGGAAATATGAGAAAAAATTTATTTGCACACAGTCTCATGACATAATCCCCAAGGGTTATGAACTAGGATCTTAATGAGTATTAAAAGGCCCATCCATCTGGTACATCACTAAGTTCAGTAATGGGCAAGGAGAGAGAAAGGGAGAAAAAGTGGTAAAAAGAAAAGGAGGGATTGGGGAGGGAAAGGATGAGGAGGAAGAAGAGAGAGAAGAAAGATGAAAGACAGAGCAGATGGAGAGAAAGGGGCAAAGAGAAGCCAGAGAAATAGGGAGAATGAGGAGGAAGGCCTTCCTTTGACCTCTTAGGAATCAGAGTTACTTAGAGGTGGTTTTCAGAAGGGATTTTTCCATAAGAAGTCTTTGAAGTCATGACCTACTAATCTGTTGTGTTTTGGATACATTCTGATCTTCTACATGGCCCTGGAGAAAGAAATACCAAAGAGGGCAGTTTTGATGGCAAGAAATAAAAATTTTTTAAATGAGCAAGGAAATAATCTGGCTCAGTGTGAGTCCCTATCTTGCCCGAGACCCAGTTTGGGGGAAAATATTTATGGTTGCATTTTTTCAGACTGTAAATGAAATCAGTCACTCAGTCATGTCCGACTCTTTGCGACCCCTTGGACTGTAGCACGGCAGGCTTCCCCGTCCATCACCAACTCCCAAAGCTTGCTCAAACTCATGGGGCAAACATGTGTTTTACAGTATGTATTACCTATCTATTAAATTTTAAAATGTCAGTGAGCAAATTGGCACAGCTTCTTGGGACTTTAATTGCTAATATCTGGGCAAAGTTGAAAAGTAACAAAGCAGATGCTATTGTTGGATTTCTTATTTTAATTAGCAGCATAGAACTGATATGGTGAGGGAGGTTGGGGTTCAGAAAAGGGCAAGAGGGGAAAGAGACGTATGCATCAAGTAGGTATTGAAAGATTAAAAATTTCCATATTTCCTCTGTTTGGAAGAAACTCGGAGTTTAAGTTTTCTGATATTTCATAGATTTTTTTTTAGGGGTGGTGGTGGGTCTGAAAAACACCTTAAAATATATATATCCAGGCTGACTCATAGAGGAAAAAGATCCCATTCCTTCTGTCTCTCTCTCTCACAAACACACACACACACACACACTCACATCATTAATAGTTTCTGAAGCAAGGAAATAATCTGGCTGAGTGTGAGCCCCTATCTTGCATGAGACTCAGGATGCGGGGAAAATGTTTACAGTTGCATTTTTCTTGTCTCTCACATACAAAAGGCTTATATTTCTCCTTTTTTGTGTGTTATGAAAAAAGGATTAGGTACAATATTAAGAAAGTTAAATTAATAACCTTTTATCTGTCAAGTGAAGTAAAAAATCTACCCCTAGGATTAATAATTTACACATTTTTCTTAGCTTAAATTATGTAAGTGAGCAAAAAAAACTCTATATATATATGGAAATTAATAGATTGGTAAGAATGAAGCAAGGCTACCCTTTATAGAGAACTAAGACACCTGGAAAAAAATAAAAAGGGGACTGAGCTGGTTTCAGCTAAAAGATTAGCAGTCATTTTGGATAGCAGCTGAAAATATGGAAAATGAAGTGGCACAAATAAGTGTCTTCCTTGATGGTCCCAAATATCTGGAGAATAATTAATGTGCCCCTCACCGTGATTCATGGGAGCCCACTGCTCCACTCTGTTTAAATGAAGGCAGGATCCTTTCATGCAGTGGAAACAGGGTGAGAAAGAGGTGCATGCTCAGATGCTCACTTGTGTCTGGGTCTTTGCGCCACCATGCACTGCAGCCCTCCGGGCTCCTCCGTCCCTGGGATTCTCCAGGCAGGAATACTGGAGTGGGTCGCCATTTCCTCCTCCAGGGGATCTTCCAGGA
The DNA here is from genome assembly GCF_019320065.1 of Cervus canadensis. NCBI lineage: Eukaryota > Metazoa > Chordata > Mammalia > Artiodactyla > Cervidae > Cervus > Cervus canadensis. The sequence continues at coordinate 56,384,834 of NC_057400.1, read as the reverse complement.
GTTGAACCTGCAGCTCCTGCAGCTCCTGCATTGGCAGATAGATTCTTTACTACTGAGCCACCTGGGAAACCCATTTATATATGTGTGTGTGTTTGTATAGTGTTCTTTTCTGATTATAAAGTAATTATGAGAAATTTTTAATTAAAAAATTTAATTAATGCTTATTGTAGAAAAATTGAAATGTACTGAAAGAGATAAGGCAAAATTAAATAGTAGTTTCCAACTCCGCATCCAGAAAGATATGCTGATAGTTTTTTCTTATGTAATTTCTTCCTAGTGTGTTTTTTGTTTTTCTTTAATGCTAGACTGTCTTTGCTTAGTACAAGAAAAATACTTCCATTTGATGCTTTCAGCACTGGTGGACAAGAAATGAATAAAAAACACAAAAATAGAGGCAAAACAATAATGGCATCTAGTTGAACTGTGGGAAGCTGTACCAGCCTCCAGAACTAAGTATTCAAGAAAGAAGACAGTTGTGAGAAATCAGCAGAGTGCAGTGGAAAGAGCACACAGAAGTTCTGTCCTAGTCCTGTCTGACTGTTACCTCACTCTGTGACCCTGGGAAAAGCATTTTCCTTCTCTAGCCTTTATTTCCTTCATCTTTAAAGTCAGGACTTGTAGTTCAGCAGTTCTGGAAAATTTGTAAGGTGTTTTGCCCTATGCTGCAGACCGAGACAGCAGACAGGAAGCTTTTAATCTAATCTAGTGCAGTTTGCAACATTCAATGAAATTCAAGTAAATTTTCACTATATCCCTGACATGCACTCATGAAATTTAAAGGAAAATAGTTTGCAAATTCTCAATTTAGTGGAATGGACCAGATGCTCCTCAAAGTTCCTCAGGCTCTGAAATTCTGTAATATAGCATCACCAAAAGTCAAGTGCATCTTTAAAATCCCAGCCTAAACCATTTCTGACCATTCTCACACTAAGAACAATCAGTAAATTTATTGAGAGTCTAGAGGAACCCTACTTTCTAAGTAAATGGAAACCAGAGCTGAATAGTTTGTCAATTTGATTGTTATTACATATTCCCTAAATATCAAAGGCCAAGCTTTCACAAAATAGGGTAGTAAAAATCTACCTTTATTCCAAACCTGTCTTCTCTGATCCTTGTCTCCTCAATCAATTCCACCTCAGTCTAGGAATTCAGCAACCTGAAATTTTCATTTCCTATGAAAACTTATTGGAAAGTGGTAAATATGAGTCATTTACAGCTTAGCATGTTTCTTCCAAGGATATTTGTACTAAATCTTTGTATGTACTTGCTTAATAAAAGGTTTTTCTTTCTGTTGAAGGAATTTCATATATCAATGAGTAGGTGGAGAAGGTATATTTAGAGGCAAGCCAGAAGGACCTTCTTCAGTTCCCTAAATTCATACTAAATATGGGAAGGCTTTGTCCAAAAGTCTTTCAAATTTGGGAAAAATGTGGTTATGTCTTTAATATGATCAGTCCTCCAAATTCACTAATAAGGACCTTTTCTTCACCCAGCCCCACTTGAAGCTGCATTTAAACATAGTGTTAACTTTTTAACAACTTATAGAAAGATTACCCAATTATGACAAGCCTTAAAAGAAATATAATATCAAATATTTTTTTCAAGTGGTAGAAAGAAGACTGGTCACTTTTTTCTCCTTTTGCAGTGAGGCTAAAAGAATTTAGGGAGGTGTCTCAATTTAAATGAATTAGAAATTGAATTAGTAATTGATATATTTATAAATAAATGACTCTTCTAAATTAGTGTTTTCCAAGAGAACTTCTATGATAATGGAAATGCTGTATAATTGTACTGTCTAATAGGTAGCTGTTGGCCCAGTGTGGTTATTGAATGCTTGAAATATGGCACTTGAGATTCAGAAACTGAACTTTTAATTTTTATTAAATTTTTATTCATTTAAATTTAAATAGCCTCATGTGGCTAGTGGGTATCATTTTAGGCAGAACAGCTCTAAATGATTCTTTATGGAAGCTGTTTGGTGCCAAATACCCTATTCTGAACCTGACAAGGGAATTTCATCCAAATAAAGTGAATGTCTTTAGAACTTCAGGTTTATTCTAATTACATTGGTTGCCAAGGCAAAGGCGGTGGTAAGTGAGAAACAAGACCATCTACAGGACTGCCATGGAAATGCTATTAGAGAAACACAGGACAAGCTCATATATTGCAGTTTAACTAGACCCAGATAGGCCTGAACCAGTCCCTGAGGGTGACCCAAGTAATGCCAACTCAATGCTTTTTTAAAATTTTCTTAAATTTGTGTCTACTGGAAGTTGTTTATGTTTCTGTGTTGATCCTTGTAACAGGATACCTTGAAAAGATCTATGACCAATGCCTTAAATCACAATTTTTTCTGACCAATGGAATTAAATTTTGATAGGATGTTACCATCAGTCTTTAATTTCTATCCTGATTAAAACATTAAGGGAGTCCAGCCATTGCCTCTACACCTTTTGGAACAATTAAGCTTGGCAGGGTCTCAGTTACCTGTGACTTGTAGCAACAAAGACAGTGAGCTCCACAGGCTGCAGAGGTCACTGTTTGCAAAGAGTACGTAGGCATGGAGATCCTAGGCAGGCTCACCATACCGACCCCCACTGCTGCAGGGATAGAACCGAATTCATTAGAAGTTACAAAATTACATTTATTTCTAGGGTTTAAAAAATAACTTTTTCCTTAGCTATGAAAGGTTAAGGATCCTGGAAAGGAAACCTGAGGCTTAGCCACCCTAAGTAAGAGTCCTAGGAGTCTGGGCTGAAGAATCTTAGATGAAACCAAGACTTTGGCAAGGCTGCAGGGCTTCCTATGTTGTAAAGAAAGTTAAGGGGAAACTGAGGACCTTAGTGAATGGAGAATACTTGTTTTAGACAATAATAGCTGCTGGTGTGAATAAAAACAGATGACAGGAATCACTTCCTACTCAGAAGCCCAGAGAGAAGAATACACATTTGGATCCTGTCTTAATTTAAAATTGAAACGGAGCAGAGAAGCCTCTGTAGTTGCCCTCAGTAATTGACTTGGTCTCTTTTCTTTCTCCCCCCAGATCTATATAAGATTCTGGGCTTTATTGCCCATACAATTAGACTAAAAATTACACTTGGAGCCCATGTTAAATTATCCCCTTACTTTAAAACAAAACCAAAACAGATGTATCAAGGGTCTACCAGTTACTACTAGAACTCTTGGCCCAGAACTTACTTCACATGCCACAAAGTTCCTGTTTCCACAGCAGTAACCAAGCCTCTATCTGTTCCCTATTTCCTTCTCTTGTCCATAATGAAAGCACAGGAGTTGGAGACTAAATTATGCTGAGAATATATAGTCCTCAGCATCTTGGGACAACCTGTTTTAACTTTGTTAACGCTTCAATTCAACAACAATTAACTGAGTGACTGAAAGCCTCAAGTCCTAGTAATAAGTGTTGTTACCGCAGTTAAGAGCTTCAAACTAAAGAGTGATTTTATTGTCACCCAAAACAGGAAGGTCTGGGGAACTTAGGTCTAATATATTTTTCTGACTCAGTACAGTTCACTCATAATTACTCATCTTCCTTTTCTTTCTAGCTGATTACCGATTTCCTCTTTCCCTTTAGAGCGTCCTAGCATCCTTCCCTGTAATCTTTGTTTAGAGTTGAGCACAAGGTTCTAGAAAGGGAGTGTGGAAGCTGAGGGTGTAACCCCACAAGCCGAATCTTGACAAGTTTCTGTGTATGGGGATTAGGAAAAGAATGACTGATTCTTGAAGTTCTGGTCTGACTTTGGGCCCAGCTTGGGAATGTGGGGATTCTGGCATGAAGGAAAAAAGAGTGTAACTGAAAACTGTGCAGAATTGTTGATATAACATCCAGTTCCTGCTTACAGGAATAATCTGATCCCTCTCACTGCTATGGAACACACGCATGTAGGCGCACATGTGATCTTGTGAACCCATTGCTCTCTTCAAAGTGCGCCCTCCTCCTCCCAGCATTTTTCCTGGACTCTCTCCAGTCCTACTGTCTCCACCCTAGTGCAAGTCACCCTCATTTCTTTGCCCAGACTCTAGGCAGGCCTATAGCCTGCTGACTGGCCTTTCCACACCTATATTTGTCTCACTTTGATCCTTTCTCCATTGTGCCTTCAGAATGACCCTTCAACAATATGTTGCTTCCTGGCATGCAAGGGTAATGACCCAAATTATGAATAAGGCCTACAAGGTCACGCATGAGAGGCTTTCGCTCAGCCTTTTCACTCTTTGTGGGCCACCTACACTGGTGCTACCCCCAGCCTTGTTACCTCTGCCTTCAGTCCTAACCCCAGACTCTGCACCCCTGCTTTTCCTTCAGAACTCAACTCAAATATCACTCTGTTTAGGGCCAGTTTACCTAATGTGCCAGACTAAGCCAGGGTCCCTGTCAGAAGTCCCCTAACATCTCACACTTCTCTTTCACAATGCTTATTACCATTGCAGTTGTATAGTTGGTTATTGTTTAAAGGACCATGGCTGCCTTGTCCACTGTTTTATCCCCCAGCATCTATCACCATGCCCAGCACAAAGCAGTGGCGGTAGGGGGCGGGAGTTGTTAAATATTTGTTGAGTGGCAATACCTGTGTCCTAAAGACCACACGGCCACTTCCCTGACACTGGTGTCTGCAGCACAGAGAAGCCATCCTGTTCTTATTGTACCCTGTACTGTTATTCTTTTCACTTTCATCTGGCTTGATTATTTTTGTCCTCTATGCTTTTACACTTTATTTCCAAAAGATGAGAAGGAACTCTTAGGTAGAATTGCAGCTGGCAGTTACAGCCACACCAGTGTTTTCAGAATACATAATATCCTTTCCCATTTCCTTTATAAACTGAAACCACCAACAGTTTCGTGTGCCATGTCTTCAATTCTTACTCTCGTCAGCTGAAGTAATGTCCTTCAGGGCCTAATCGCATGCCACTTTCCCTGTGAATGCCTGCCTGTTCTTAGAGTTTCTCTCCTCTTTCCAAAGCATTTTTCTTTTACCCATTTGGCATTTGTTTTGGCTTTCTATAATAGTTGTTGATACTCAGCTATCTAACCTAAACTCTCTCAAGACACAGACTGCACTGATCTATTATCTGAGTCATCTTTATATCTCAGCACCTAACACAATGTTAGACACTCATTAAATTAGATTTTTTTTTTCCCCTATAGATATAGTGCCAGAGTGACTAGAGCAAAGTCCTTTAGTCCTGTCAGATCCAGGGTTTGATCCTCAGGAAGATCTCCTGGAGGAAGAAGCCATGGCAACCCACTCCAGTATTCTTGCCTGGAGAATCCCATGGACAGAGGAATGTGGTGGGTTACAGTCCAGGGGTTCACAAAGAGTTGGACATGACTGAAGTGACTTAGCATGCATGCATGCATTGTCTCCTACTTCCATGAAGAAGTACAGAGGATAGAAACACCCTGGCTTCTTCTCCCTTCCTGTGAAAGTTTTCCAAAATTCCGGAAGAAGAAGAATTTACGTTATATATATATACATATGTGTATGTATATATATATAATAAAAATATATACAGGACTTCCCTGGTGGCCAATGCAGAAGACATGGGTTCGATCCCAATCTGGGAAGATCCCACATGCTGTGGGGCAACTAAGGCCTTGCACCACAAGTATCGAGCCTGTGCTCTAGAGCCCAGGAGCCACAACCACTGAAGCTGCATCCCTAGAGCCTGTGCTCTGCAATAAGAGAAGCCACTGCTAAGAAACACGCACACCTCAACTAGAGAGCAGCCCCCACTCACCACAACTAGAGAAAAGCTTGTACAGCAACCAAGACCCAGCACAGAGAAGGAATAAAAAAATAAATAATCTTAAATATATATATATACACAAACTAATGCCAATAAATTCATATAAGGGTATCAGTTCAGTTGCTCAGTCATGTCTGACTCTTTGCGCCCCCATGGACTGTAGCACGCCAGGCTTCCCTGCCCATCACCAACTCTTAGAGCTTACTCAAATTCATGTCCATCAATTTGGTGATGCCATCCAGCCATCTCATCCTCTGTCGTCCCCTTCTCCTCCTGCCCTTAATCTTTCCCAGCATCAGGGTCTTTTCTAAGGAGTCAGTTCTTCGAATCAGGTGACCAAAGTGTTGGAGTTTTGGCTTCATATATAAGGGTATAGTGTATGTTTAAAACCTCACTGCTCTTCCTCAATCAGTGATTCACATAAGAAGTTTAAAATGCCAGGGGCATGGAACTGATATCTCAAAAAAAAAAAAAAGGAAAAAAAAAAGCAGTCTGCTGATAAATCAAACATGCTGAGTTGTTGATTCTGTTGGAGGAAGAAAAAATTCCCTCTACCCTTTCTAGGTTTTTCTGACTGGTCTAAGAATTAAATTGAAATGAGACAGATTAACAAGGGAAAATCAAATGCAATTACATATGTATGGGGGCCCCATGAGAAAAATGAGACCCCCGCCCGGGACAAGTTAGACAATTGAGGCTTATATGCCATCTAAGAAAAGGAGAAGAGGGTAGGTAGGGGTTTGGGACTTCGGAGGGAAGGAAGAAAATTCACAGAAAAATAGAAAAACAAACATTTGGTAAACAATTGCCCTTATAGGCTCTTTTCATCTCCGTTGTTGGAGATTTTTAATGAATTTCAGATTGAACTTTTAAAGGTCTCCTAAGGCGAAAAAAAAAAACTAACCAAGAACATGTCATCAGGCTTGTTTACAATACTTACAGATTTGAGCAATTTCTTTCTTCTCAAGGTCACCCAAATAAACCTGAGGTTTCTTATACCTGCTAGGAAGTGACCTTCATTACTTCATTAAGGTTGTTGGGAACCCTGTAAACAACATATCAGGTGTTTGTTGTAGTTGTTGTTTAAGGGGCTTTATTGGCTCCATAAAGTCAACCTCTTTAAGTTCCTTAAAGCCATCTGATCAAATGTGAGACTATACATGACTTTCTCAAACATGGTGTTCCAATCCAGAGCCTTGGTAATACAAAGTTAGTCGCTCAGCCGTGTCTGACTCTTTTCGAGCCCATGGACTGTAGCCCACCAGGCTCCTCTGTCACGGGATTCTCCAGGCAAGAATACTGGAGTGGGTTGCCATTTCCTTCTCCAGCAGCTCTTACCTACCCAGGGATCAAACCTGGGTCTCCTGCATTTCAGGCAGATTCTTTACTGTCTGAGCCACCTGGGAAACCCTTGGTAATATAACCAGTTTCCAAATGTATTCTGCTGCAAGGAGAATAGATTCCTATTGAACTTGTGCAGATAGCTAAATTGCCGTGAAAATAATACTACTTACTGAGAGTTTCTGAATCCTGAAGGGCTCAAGTTGAGAGAAAAAATAAAAGTCTCATCTTTGATCACAAAAGCATCTTACAAATTGTTGATAGATTTAGAGAAAAGAGACAATGATTTCCTTATATCTGAAAAGTCAAAACATTTTTTTTAAAAATCAGTAATTGTTCAAACAAAAAAAGTCATAAAGAATTATAATCATCTTTATCAGTTTATTCATTCCATGTAATTAATTCTTGTGACTCTTCATCTTTTGTTAGAAGTTTATGAAGCCATCAGTTTCTGCATTAGGGTTCTGTAAATTCTTGTATAAGTCATTTCCGACTCTTTTGTGACCCCATGGACTGTAGCCTGGTCAAGCTCCTCTGTTCATGGGATTTCCCAGGCAAGAATACTGGAGTGGGTTGCCATTTCCTTCTCCAAGTGATCTTCTTGACCCAGGGATTGAAACTGCATCTCCTCCATCGGCAGATGGATTCTTTACCACTGAACCACGAGTGAAGTCCCAATTGTCAGTAAATACAGAAAGTTAAATTGTTGTAAGTAAAACTCAATTCTTGTGATACTAATAAGATTCAATTTTAAACAGTCAAAGACCTGAGGGAGATAGTGTGAAGCACAGTTGATAAGACCTAAAGTCTCTGCTTTCTAGACAAAAAATTTTCATAAAATCTTACCAAGAGCAGACCAGTAGACCAAAAAACTTTTCGCTTTTTGGACGGAAAGAAATTAGGTTTTACTCAACATCACTCATTATCAGAGAAATGCAAATCAAAGCCACAGTGAGGTACCATCTCACGCTGGTCAGAATGGCTGCTATCAAAAAGTCTACAATCAATAAACGCTGGAGAGGATGTAGGGAAAAGGGAATCCTCTTACACTGTTGGTGGGAATGCAAACTAGTACAGCCACTATGGAGAACAGTGTGGAGATTCCTTAAAAAACTGGGAATAGAACTGCCATACGACCCAGCAATCCCACTGCTGGGCATACACACAGAGGAAACCAGAATTGAAAGAGACACGTGTATCCCAATGTTCATCACAGCACTATTTACAATAGCTAGAACATGGAAGCAACCTAGATGTCCATTGACAGACGAATGGATAAGAAAGCTGTGGTACATATACACGATGGAGTATTACTCAGCTATTTAAAAGAATGCATTTGAATCAGTTCTAGTGAGGTGGATGAAATTGGAGCCTATTATACAGAGTGAAGTAAGTCTGAAAGGAAAACACCAATACAGTATATTAACGCAAGTATATGGAATTTAGAAAGATGGTAACAACCCCATACATGAGACAGCAAAAGAGACACAGATATAAAGAACAGACTTTTGGACTCTGTGGGAGAAGTCGAGGGTGGGATGATTTGAGACAATAGCATTGAAACATGTATATTACCACATGTGAAATAGATGACCAGTCCAAGTTCGATGCATGAAACAGGGCACTCAAAGCCAGTGCACTGGGACAACCCAGAGGGATGGGATGGGGAGGGAGGGGAGAGGGGGATTCGGGATTGGGGACACATGTATACCCGTGGCTGATTCATGTCAATGTATGGCAAAACCCACCACAAAATTGTAATTAGGACTCCAATCAGAATAAATGAATAAATTTTAAAAAAAATTAGCTTTTAGTTTTACATAAATACACTATTGATGTTAAACCTTATTTCTGAAATCCTTACAATAAATCCACTCAATCTTATCCAGCACAAACATACACAAAATTCCTTTCCCAAGATTTCTTTTTCATAAAACTTTTACAATTTTCTATGTCTAGAGCTTGTCTTTTATTTTCCTCTTTTTCATTCTGGAATATTGGCTATATTTTAGGACACTTTGTTTTCCCTTAATAAAAATTCATCTCCTTACTTTATAACTTTTCTTACCCAAAAGTGCATTTCATTTTCCTTACATGCAGAATTGTTTCCCTTATATTTAGTGATTTTAATTACATATATTAACTAGAATTTTTAATCTTAGAAACTTTAATTTTTAATGAAAACTAAGTAAGCAATTATGAACTTTTATATTAGCATTTTTGTGAATTGGCAGGCTAATAAATATTTTTTATAATTTCCATAACATGTGTTTCTTATACTGTTTTTCAAAGCACAAGACTTGCTTACTAACAAACACAAATTTTTTCTTTTAGTTCCTTTATAATAAGAAGTCAGAAGGAGATAAACCTATGTTCAATAATTAATGAAAAATATTTTATCTTATTTGGAAATGATCTAGTTATTCAATAAATTTGCATCATTTAATTTAACTTAGCAAAACTCTATAGTTTCAAGTTACCAAAAGATTTTGGAAGCTCTTTTTAAGTATACCTACAATAAAACAGAATTATTATATCTATTTAATGTGCTTGTTTTCAACAATTGTGATATGAAAATTTTGTCATGCCACATTTTTTTTTGCTAGCAAATTTTGTAGTAAGGATAAATTTGGTGCTGAAAACTCAGACTCTGTGACCAGTGCCAAATTGAATCTCAGAGATAGAGTTTCGGGTGAAGCAGAAAAGAATAGCATTATTTCTTTGTCAGTCAAAGAGGGACAGAGTGGCCTCCTGCCCCAAACAACTGTGGGTCCCAACCTGGGAGGAACTGGTGAGGAGTTTTTATAGCAACGGCTCAAGGGTGGATTGCTGATAAGATTAAAATGTGTGCAGGAATACTTAATTTATGTGTTTAATTCTTAATCAGTTGAACAGAGCTCTTTTTAAATTAATTTTGGCAACAAAATTAATTGGGTAAAATTTTGTTACCCAAAAACTGGATTTGCCTCTTGGTGGGTGTTAAACTAAAAGACAACCAAGTCAAAGATCAGAAGAATGAAGAACCTATTACTTGCAACAAGTAAAGGGAAGACCAGGATCTTTCCCAAAGTGGCATCTCCCCAAAGAACAAAACTGGGGAAGTTTTAAGGGAAGGATATATGCATATTCATGAAGAGGCTGAAACAGAGGATAATTCAGCATAGAATTGGGGCAAAGGTTGACAGAGTCCCAGTTTTAGTTGACTGAAGTCATGAATGTTAAAAAAAGTTCAACATCATCCTTCTGTCTTCCACCTGGATCGAACCCTTAGTTCCTACAGAACTCAAAGATGCATATCAGATTGTTATCTATATCCCTTGTGGAGGAACTATAACTCTGTCTCATCACTGTACTATTGTTTCTTGAGTGCTTTTCCTTTGTTCCTGCATTCCCTCATTTCCCATAAGATCATTAGTTACTGAGACCTTCTTCAACTGCAAACATTGTGGCCAGGCTTAGATCACAAAATGGCATAGGCCAAAATGGCTTCCTTTAAATATATATATATATAAAATTTCATTCTTTTTTATGGCCAAATAGTATTCCATTGTATATATGTACCATATCCTCTTTATCCATTCATCTGCTGATGGACTTTTAGGTCGTCCTCATGTCTTGGTTATTGTGAATAGTGCTGCTGTGAACATAGGAGGAGACGCAGGTTCAATCCCCTGGGTTGAGATCCCCTGGAGGAGGAATTGGCACCCCACTCCAGTATTCTTGCCTGGGAAATCCCATGGACAGAGGAGCCTGGCAGGCGACAGTCTGTGGGGTCGCAAAAAGTCAGATACGACTGAGTAACTAACAAGGCAAAAAAGCCTTTTTTACTAATATTTGTAGACAAGATTTTTAAGCCACATATATATATATATATATAATTTAATTATTTGTTTATTTATTTAGCTGTGCTGGGTCTTGACTTGCTGCATGGGCTATTCTCTAGTTGCAGTGCACAGGCTTCTCGTTGCAGTCGTTTTCCTTGTTGTGGAGCACAAGCTGCAGGGTGTGTGGTCTCAGTAGTTGTGGTTTCCGAGCTCCAGAGCATTAGATTAGCAGGTGGATTCTCTACGACTGCGCCACCAGGGAGGTGCTCCCGCCCAGCATTTTTAAGTGAAGTATAGTTGATGCTCTACATATTATACATATATCTACACATTCTCTGTTTATGTTCTTTTTCATTACGGTTTATCACAGGATATTGAATATAGGTCCCTGTGCTATACAGTAGAACCTTGTTGTTCGTCCATTCTCTGTATGATAGTTTGCATCTACTCACCCAAGACTCTCACTCCATCCCTCCCCCACCTACCCTCTGCCTTGGCAACCACAAGTCTGTTCTCTGTGTCTGTGAGTCTTTTCCTTTTTCATAGATAAGTTCATTTGTATCACTGTGTTTTAGATCTCACATATGTGACATTATGTGGTGTTTGTTTTTTTCTTTCTGAATTACTTCATTTAGTATGATCATCTCTAGTTCCATCTATGTTGTTGCAAATGGCATTAATTCATTCTTTTTCATGGCTGAATAGTATGCCACTGTATGTATGTATCACATCTTTTTTATCCATTGACTGTTGATGGATTTTTAGGTCATTTTCTGTCTTGGTTATTGTGAATAGTGCTGCTGTGAACAGAGGAGTACATGTTTCTTTTGAATTATAGTTTTGTCTGGAGTGGGCTTGCTGAGTAATATGGCAACTCTAGTTTTAGTTTTTTTGAGAAACCTCCATAGAGCTTTCCGTAGTGACTGCACCAATTTATTTTCCCACCAACAGTATTGGAAGGTTCCAATGAGGATGTTTCTCGACATCCTCTGCAGCGTTTGTTATTTTGTAGACTTTTTTTAATGATGGCCCTTCTGGCCTGTGTGAAATGGTACCTCAGTGTAGTTTTGATTTGCATTTCTCTAATAGCAATGTTGAGCTTCTTTTCATGTGCCTGTTTGCCATCTGTCTGTCTTCTCTGGCAAAATGTCTACTTAGTTCTTCTGCCCATTTTTTGATAGGGTTGTTTGGGGTTTTTTTTTTTTATTGTTGAGTTGTATAAGCTGTTTGTATATTTTGGAAATTAAACCTTCGTAGGTTGTATCACTTGCAAATGTTTTCTGCCATTCCGTAAGTTGTCTTTTTGTTTGTTTATGGTTTCCTTTGCTGTGCAAAAGCTTGTAAGCTTGATTAGGTTCTATTTGTTTATTTTTGCTTTTATCTCTATTGCCTTGAGAGACTGACCTAAGGAAACACTGGTGTAATTTATGTCAGAGAATGTTTTTCCTATGCTTGCTTCTAGGAGTGTTATGGGGTCATGCCTTATGTTTAAGTCTTTAAGCCACAAAATGGTTTCTCTTATGTCAAGATATCCATGCTTGGTTCTCTTTCTCTGGAAATCCCATACACTATCTGTTTACAATGCCATCTGAAGGTAGAAAAATATCACACATCTACAACGTATATATACAGACACACACAAACATATGCACAGATGCAGAGATCTTATAGCTTTCGTTTTTAGAAAATTTGTGAGAGAGGTACAGTAATACAAAACTCACTAGTTTATAAAAAAATGGTTTATGAAAGAATGTTTTGAAACAGCTCCCTAAAGTTTGCATTTCAAAGAATGGCTCTTAGGCCCTAAAGAAGATGCGGGTAGAAAATCTGTATCACAAAGGCACAATTTTGTGTCCTAGTAACAATAAACAGTTTGAGATGAATAAGGGAGGCTTGAAAGTGAAACTCTTAGTCTCTCAGTCTTCCTGATCCAGGGATGGAACCTAGATCTCCTGCATTGCAAGTAGATTCTTTACCACCTGAGCCACCAAAGGGACTCAAAGGGAGGTTTGGGGTTTGCCAAAAGGACAGGTGAACTTCGAACCACTTTCTAGAGACACACCTCTGGCCCTGTAGTGATTTCCAAGGCAAAGGCAGTTGTTTCTGGTTTTCCAAAGAACTGGGTTGCAGGCTGAATGATGGAGATTGACCTGCCCTTCTGACTATATTTTTTCCAATTTGCTTCTTTCCTCTGTCCTTTCCTCTAAAGTACATAGTTTCACTTTAGCTGAGGGGAGAAAGCCTAAAAAGTGTTCCCATCAGGCTCTGAGTGTCAGCTGGGGTCATTCATTCTAAAGCGTTTTCCACATCTGGATTTGATTGCATTCCTGTGGCATTGGTTAACATGTTTTTCTGTTTTTTTTTTTTTAATCACCTACAAGCTTCTAGTTAGATCTAGAGATTTGATCTGATTCAGGTTTGATTCTTTTTCCTTTTGCAAAAATATTTCATAAGTTGTAATAAGCTATTCCATTAGGAGATAGTGATGTCTAGTGTCTTTCTTTTTATGTTAACAGTCCTCAATGGTAATTGCTATTTCCATTAGGGGTTTGCAAAATGGTGATATTCTCATTATATTTTTTCTTCTTACTTTATTATCTTCACTATTTCTATAATATCTATTTCAATAATTTCCCTGACCTCAATTATTTAACTCCCAGAGGTAAAGCTCATAAGAGAAAGGCAAGCTAAATGCTTGATTCTTACCCTTTACTTACCAATTTTCAGAATAATGAGTTGGTTTACCATCATTCTCCAAAGGTGACGAAATTCTTTTAAAAATGTCATTGTGATTTCATGGATTTTAACACACCTGATGTGTTTAATCAATTGCAGTTATTCTTACTGATGCTCAAACTGTGGGAACCTTTTCAAGCTGGTTCCTCAGTCTTTTCCACAATCTAGGCTGGCATAGTATTTATTTCTCTGAGGTTGTTCACTGTTTCTGGGCCTTTTCAGTGACTAGAACTAGGAAACAGAAATTTAAAGGTAAAAATGCATTACAAGTTCACACTCATATTTTCAATACAAACTTAAAAAGTACAGAGTTTTACTTCTTTGGTTTTGTAGTTGTATTTCTTTTTGCTAAAAATCTTGGTCCCTTCTTTTAGGATACTTTAATACTTATAAAATATTTACTGACAGTTCAGTGATCAAAGATGGTATAAGACTTTTTTGTAGGTTTGTTTTTTTTTTTTTGTCCTGAGGGTGTATCCCACTAGGAATCAAACTACATAAATTGTTGTTTTAATGTCACTGATACTCAAAATATTAACCAGTTGGAACTGTAATCTCCTTGATTCTGTCTCACCACAACAAAAATTTGAAGTGACGGACAGGTTGGTGTTACAGCTCAGTTTTATCTGGCAAGCAAAGGAAAATGTATCCTCAAGGCGTGAGGGAGGTCAGACCCAAAAGAAGCAAAGAGAAGAGAAGCCAGGGACCAAATTTTGGCTCCTCTTTTTATACATTTTTTCTCCTCCCCCTGAACCTGCCCTATGTAAATTGGGCTCGCCAGGAGGGCTGTTTGTTTTACCTGAGATTCTCACTCTGGTCTTCCGACTTTCCTTTGTTCTATTTTTCACGGGCTTTTTCCGTTCTTTGTCTTTTAGCCACCGCCATTCCGGACGCCTTTTCGCTATTCTAACTACCTAACAGAACCAATCAACCCCTCTATGCCATGGTTTAACAACTTTAGGTGTTTAACTGTGGAGACGAGGAGGAAGGGTAGTATCTCAGGGCAGCCCCCGTTCACCAACCCATTTACCATTGCTCCAAGTAATTAGCCTCCAACTAATTAAAATAAATGAAAAAAAATTTTTTTCAAAAAAATAAATAAAGCAATAAATAAATAAAAACTGGGAATGCCACACTCTGTTATAAGCCTCTGTTATAAGCTTGTTATAAGCCTTTCTATCGTTGAGTTCTCATCTAGCTTCAACAGGAACCTAGACAGATACCCTTTTCCTACTTCCTTACCCTGCTAGGTTTTATTTATACAGTTATCCAAAAATTTCACAATAATACAAATGATTATTTTATATGATTCTTGAAGTTCTGGCCAGTAAATTAAGCAAATACAGAAATATGAGTTATGACTATTAGGAAATTAAGTTAACAATACTTAGAGCCAATTATCATTAGACAAAACAAAATGAGCAAGAAAACCTTATGTAGAATAAGCAAAGTATGAGCAGACATTTATAGGCCACACAAGGCTAAAAATCTGTTATAGTGTCACCAGCTATTGTGTTAGCAGGCCTGGATCAATTAGTAATTAAAATTAAAGTTAAATATAATTAATTACACCATTTTCTGATGTTTTTATTTAATATCACTAAAATTATTTTTAATAATTACTAGAGTGATTGTCTGTGATACTGCCTTCCCCAAAAGCTCTCTTTCCTAAGAACTGGTGTTCCCCTCCCTCTCTACCATCCATGTGGTTGTAGGCAGAACTTTTCGGCTTACATGACCCCACTCCCCTAAAGATTAAATCCCTAAGGATTTAAATTGCTCTTATCCACCTGATTTCCAAAGCAAAATTACCAAATGCTGTCAATATAACTTGTTCTGTGCTAAAAGCAGAATTAGACAGTCCTGACTTGCTCACTGCCATTCCAGTGTTTTCTGAAAAATGCAAAATTTCAATTTGTGGATGGTGATTTTGTCAAAAGTAAAAGTTCATCAGCTTATAGACTTGTGAAATAATTCATGTCTTTAAAATTTTGACAGTACTAATAAGCTGCAGGGAATTTTGGCCAAATTCCTTTCAATTTGATTTAGTTTTCTTACATCAGCACGGATTCAGGAAAATAGAAAGCAAACTACAAATGTAATTTTACACTTTCTGTTAGCCGCACTAAGAAAAGAGTTTAAAAAAAATGTGAAATTAATTTTAATAATGTTTTATTTAACTAAAATTTTCCAGAATGTTATCACTTTAACATACAGTCAATATTTTTAAATTTCTGATGAAATATGTTACATTATTTTTTCAAAGTCTAATGTGTATTTTATACTTACAACACATCTTAATTTAGAATAGCCAGATTTCAAGTGCTCAAAAGCCTCATGGGGACAATGCAGCCTTAGATAAAAGTCACAGGTGGAGACAGTAACATTTTTTAGATACTTACGCTGCCTTCCCTTTAAATTACACGATGAATACAACATTCTTAACACAATGTTTACCACCTATAACTAGAACACCATTCCAAGTCTGCGGGGAAAATGTTGCAGATTATAAAGATGCGTTCAAATATTTAAAATTTTTATTCTAGTGTCTATCCTTCAACTCTCTTTTCCACATTTTGAAGAACAGAAAATGGTGTCACTTTTGTGTCATTATGAGTTTTGGATTAGATAACAAGGAAGAGTGGATTGCCATTAAATGGCATTTATTCCCACTTTCAGAAGTAATATGCTATTTTGGACAGGGCGCTAGCTCAAGAGTCTGACATGAGTTTTCATCCTGGCTATGCCATTAACAGGATGGCTTGCAACAGGTCAAGTCAATTCTTTGAACATCGTCTCATCTCTAAAATGAGGTTGGACTACATTATTAACTTTAATCATACTCTTAGTCACCTAGGGATTTGTAAGGGAAGAGTAAGATGGAAATAGGTGAAATTTTTGCCACACATACACACACTCCACCAGAATCAAGCACTGCAGGATCAAGTTTGTTTGTTTTATAAATTAATCTTCAGTGTAAACCCCCAAACTAATTAAATATTATAACCAGGGAATTTAATCATCTCCACTCTTCAACAGTATATAAAATATGGTATTTGCATCTTCTGGCCCATACCTAAAGGTCCTTTCACATACCTAGGTATTTTATCTTTCTTGATGTGATTTTGAATGGGATTTCTTTCTTTCTGTTTGTGATAATTCATTATTAGTGTATAGAAAAGTCAAGATTTCTGTATATGGATCTTGTATCCTGCAACTTTACTGAATTCATATATTGGTTCCAATAGTTTTTTGGTGGAGATGTTAGGCTTTTTTGTATACAGTATCATGTCATCTGCAAATAATGACAGTTTTACTTCCCCTCTTCCAATTTGAATGCCTTTTATTTTTTTCTTCTCTGATGCCTATGATTAGTACTTCTAATAATATATTAAATAGAAATGGTAAAAAGTAGGCATTCTTGTCTTGTTCCTGATTTTAGAGAAAAAGCTTCAGCTTTTCACTGTTAAGTATGATGTTAGCTATGAGTTTCTCTGGTATGGTCTTAATTATGTTGAGATATGTTCCCTCTATACCAACTTTGATGAGAGTTTTTATCATGAATGGATGCTAAATTTTGTCAGATGATTTTTCTGCATCTATTGAAATGATAGTATAATTTGTATCCTTCCTTTTGTTAATGTGGTGTATCACATTTGATTGATTTGCAGATACTGAAGCATCCTTGCTTCCCTGGAATAAATCCCACTTGATCATAGTGTATGGTCCTTTTTAATATACTGTTGAATTTGGTTTGCTATTATTTTATTGAGGATTTTGCATCTATATTCATCAAAGATATTGTAACTTTCTTTTTTTGCATTGTCTTTGGTTTGGGTATCAGGGTAATAATGGCGGCCTCATGGAATAAATTTAGGAATGTTCCTTCCTCTTCAATTTTTTGGAGTTTGAGAAGGATGAATATTAGCTCTTCATTATATATTTGGTAGAATTCCCTGGTGAAGCCACCCAGTCCTGGACTTTTGTTTGATGGAAATTTTTGGTTACTGATTCAATTTCACTACTAGTGATCGGACTGTTCAGATTATCTATTTTCTCCTGATTCAGCATTTGAAGACTGTATTTTTCGACAAATCTATTGTTTCTTCTAGGTTGTCCAGTTTACAGGCACATAGCTGTTCATAGCAGGTCCCAAGGTGCTGTGCAGAAGCCCGGAGGTTAACGTCTGAACTGCTTCTGTTCACTGTAAGTGTGAACTCTCACCCCTTCCAGCATTGTCACCTTTGCCCCAAAGGAGAGCAGCACTGAAGCAGGAGGAGCTGGAGCCGGTGCCCAGTATGGGCCGAGGTGCTGGCTGGGTGAGGCCAGTCACTAGTCAGTGAGGCCCAGACTGCTCTAAATGCTGTCTCTGTGGGTGCCGGCAGTGGCTTTCCATACCCTGCTCAGATTCAGTGCCAGGTTTAAGTTGACTCTGTCCCCACCAGTGCACACTCTCCTTGGCAATGGCAATGGCAACCTTCCCTCTAGAGGGGAGATGCCCCAGAACAAGAGGGGACAGTGTGGGTGCTTGATGTGGGCCAGAATGTGAACTGGGACGGTCTTGGCACACCAAGCAAGAATTTCAGATGGCTCCCAATCTGCTGACTTTGTGAGCGGCAGTAATGGCAGCCGTCATCTCGTTCAGAGGCAGTGCCAGGTCTGAGCTGGCTCTGTTCCCCACTGCTGCACAGGCTCCTTGGCAGTGGCAGTCTTTGCCTAGTAGGGAGCTGCACTGGAGCTAGAGGACCCAGGCTGCGTGCTTGGCATGGGCTTGGGGCATATGCTGGGGCAGTCACGGGAAATCAGCCTGAATTCCAGAATGTTTTGATCTGTTTCCTCCGCCTTGTTCCCAAGAGTAAACAAGTTTGTGTAGCTCCTCCTAGTGGAGTCTAGGTTTCTTACTACCCTCCTGTTAGTCCCCCTGGTTCAGATCAGCTAAGGGGACTCATCTTCCCAGTGTTGGGCTTCAGAGCTAGGGTGCTTAATATGTGGTTCAAACCACTCACTCTTCTAGAAGGATCTCTGAGCCCATGATACTCCTGTCCTCCTCCATGTCCCCTCCTAGTGTTACAGATCCTGACCTGATCACTTGTCTTCCTTTCCTACCTGACTCGTGTGGATCTTTTTTTTAACAGCTGTGGTTATAGAAGTCTTTCTGCCAGTCTCCAATTGGTTTTCAGTGAGAATTACTCCACATATGGATGTATTTTTTATGTGTTCATTGATGGGAGGTGAGGGCCACATCCTCCTTCTCCACCATCTTGATCTCTGTAACTGTCTGGATTAGCATCTCAACATATGTTCATGTAAGATCCCAAATAAGGAGGTGAATTTAACTGGTTTGCAAGTCAGCAATCAACAAAAACAAGTGCTGGTTTATAGCTACCTCAATCCTAGGGCTAAAAGAGTTTCTTTTAACAATGTCACAGTTTGGGTTTCAGTTCATGTTTTAAAATGATAATCTAGAGATTTCTTCTTGTTGATCTCATCAACTGAAGCAGCCAACCCCAGCACACAGCTCTTGATTCCTCATACCCTTCATATTGTTCTATGGCAATGACAGTTAGGTCCTCCAGGGGCTTGTCCTTAATGCCCACCATAGTCCTGATGTTCAGAGGCATTAATTTCTTTAGCTGTTTCACCGTAACAGGCCATGGGCTTCCAGTATCCCATCTTTGAATATTAATTGGGTTTTTATTATCTTCAAGTATAATGAGTCTCCAGGACTTCCCTGGTGGTCCAGTGATTAAGACTTTGCCTTCCAAGCAGTTTCAGTCCCTGGTCAGGGAGCTATGACCCCACACGCCTCACATCCAGACAATCAAAACATAAACAACAGAAGCAATATTGTAACAGATTCAATAAAGACTTTAAAAAAACATAGTGAAAAAAAAAACATAGTGAATCTGGATAATTATAGTTTCCTCATTTCTATAAGAGTCTATTGTCTATAATCAACTCCTCATTAACAACTTCTCTACATGTCAGGAGTCACAACTGCAAGCTGCCAATGCTAGGTAGCTTAAACAGACTGAAATTTGTTGGAAGGATGCCAGGTAGCTCCCAAGATAAGGTTAAAAACCAAGCTCAAGCAACAGATAACTCAGCCAAGGTAGCTACCTGATACCACCAGGTATTCTCTTCTCCCGGGTTATTGACATCACCACAGTCTCTGTATCACTCCCTCTGAATTCAATGGCAGAATCTCCCTGGGTAAACTTCAGTCATGTGCTGATGCCCTTGACATTTAGAAGAAGGAAGATCTGCCCTTCATCATTCATATGCTAAGTGATACACTCGCATACCCAAACACACACGCGTGCATACACACATCGAGGCCACCATACTTAACCTTTATTTCTGGACTTCATATTTATTTTACTGGTCTGTTAGTGGTCTGTTGCTACCATGATATTGTTTCAATTTCAGTCATTTATATTTCTTTTAAAGTCTGATAACTCAAATTCCCTTCCTTCTGAAAAGATTAAAATTTTTTTGCTTGGTTCTTCTCAGCTTCATTTTTCTTGGTGAATTTCAGAACTCTTTTATCAAGAGTCTAAGAATATGTAATTAGAATTTTGATTGGAATTTTATTGTATTTATGAACACTTTGAGGGAATAATTTTAAAGTTTACAATGTTGATTCTTCTTATCCAAGAACATGGTATACCTCTCTATTTAAGCCTTCTTTTATTCTCTTCATTAGTTATATAGTTGTCTTCATATAGATTTGACACATTTCTTAAGTTTATGTTTTTGTTGTTAGGGTAGATGGGATTGGTTCCATCTTGTTTTCCTTTAAAAGAATGTCAAATCCCTCTTTTTGCCCAACTAAAATCTTAACATCTTATAACTTTACTATGCAAATAGTTCTATGATTCTGATTCTCTACTAAGCTGTATTAACCATTGAGCTAAATTCTTGTTATGTTTATCCAGCTTCCACTACAGAATTAAATCTTATACTTTGTAGTATAAGTTTGAGTTTGAAAGTTAAAAGTTTGGAATGCTTTTTAGAGCAGTAAATTAAGGAAAACAAAATCAGAATTGGATAAATTTGAAGACAGTTGTCACTGGACTAGTACTACAGTACCCCCTAGTGGACACAAAGAAACTTGGCTTTGTTTATACCAAGAATGACCCAGTCTCTTCCACAGGCATTTAGAATCTGGAGGGGCCTTTGTGATCAAGTTGGTCAACATCCCTAGCTCCAGATAAGGAAACTGAGGAACAAAAAATAAATGATTGGTCCAAGTTTACATAACCAACCTAAGGCTAAAGTCCAAGATTCTTAACTCTCATTTCTCTTCCTTTCCCCTCCCTTTTCTTTCTTTCTTCCTTCTTTTCAGCATGTACCATGCACCTATTATGAAGCAGAGTACTAAGAATACAAACATACAAAATAGTCTTTACCTTCAAGTTTTCTTTCAAGCCTAATTTCTTTTAACACATTTCAGGGAATGAATTTGCAGAATGACCAAACTACTGTGTAAGCAAAGGTTCTCAATAATCCACAAGTTGACTCACAATGTGATTAATTCTTGAACCTGACCTGGAAAATACATTTGCAAATGTAGAAAATGACCTTGACCAAGTTCAGACCATTTCATTAAGAGAGAAGATTTTACAGATTTATAATTGAATTCTATTGCAAAAAAAAATAATGGCAGTAGACTATTGAAGACGTTTAAGTGTGCCCACCACCTAATCACAAACACGATCATTTGAATATACTTGAACATATCCTTATTGAGGACCTACATGCAGGGCATATACTAAACACTGGGATTAGTATAATAAAGAAAACAGATGTGGTCCCGTGGTTTCTGTTCTCATAAAGCTCACAGTCACCTGTGTGTGTGTGTGTGCATGGGTAATTCTCAACATCCCAGGAAAACCGTTTTCCCCATTTCACTTTGGAAAGTCTTATTTTGATATTATGGAAATCAGGTAGTATGCAAATATTTTCTAAGATTACTCTGTCCCCACTGTAAGGGAAATGAATAATAAAAGTCTGGAATTAGACAGAACTGGAATTGAAACCCAGTTCCACCATTTACAACTACTAGACAAACTGATTCACTCCCCTAGGTCCCAGTTGCTTCTATAAAATGAAAATAATACGTATCCTTTGTGAGGGATGATGTTTTATCATTATCCTTATTAATTTCTAAATAGAGACATTACTTCTTGAGTCAAAAGCATGAATTATATATTCTTTTTCCTAAAGAACAGATTAAAAAATCAAAAGAGAAACATCTCTATAATTCACACAGTTTCACAAAGAATGTCATTTTCCAGAATTAATATAGAAGATATTTATGACCACTGACATTTTCATTTTTTTTTAAAAATAAGGTAAAATCCTCCAACAATGGATGCTTCTACAAAAGCATTTCTTTAAGGCGATTTTCTTCCATGGATGAACATGGCCTTGTTCCACAGGAGCAAAGCTTATTATTTAAGTTATGATGAATAAAACTAGTATGATTATTGTTTAAGGGATCTTTTCATGAGTTCAGTTCAGTTGCTAAGTCATGTCTGACTCTTTGCAACCCCATGAACCACAGCACACCAAGCCTCCCTGTCCATCACCAACTCCTAGAGTTTACCCAAACTCATGTCCATTGAGTCGGTGATGCCATCCAACCATCTCATCCTCTGTCGTCCCCTTCTCCTCCTTCCCTCAGTCTTTCCCAGCATCTACTGGTTTTTCCGGTAGTCATGTATGGATGTGAGAATTGGACTATAAAGAAAGCTGAATGCAGAAGAATTGATGCTTTTAAACTGTGGTGTTGGAGAAGACTCTTGAGAGTCCCTTGGACTGCAAGGAGATCCAACCAGTCCATCCTAAAGGAAATCAGTCCTGGGTGTTCATTGGAAGGACTGATGTTGAAGCTGAAACTCCAATATTTTGGCCACCTGATGCGAAGAGCTGACTCATTTGAAAAGACCCTGATGCTGGGAAAGACTGAGGGCAGGAGGAGAAGTTTTCCTTTCCTTGAAGGAGGACCCTTTGATATTCCTCGGTTGAAATTAGTTAACCCTGTGATGACTCACGGTGTTTTTTCCAAAACATCTCCTGGTGCTCTAAGGTTGCTGAATGCTTTCCCCTGGGCTCTAAGTTTAGAAACAAAAGCAAGCCGTAAAGTGAACAGGCAGAGAGGCACTGAGATAGCGCAGGATATGAGGGAATGAAGGAAGCTGGGATGTTGAGAATCACCCAGCCACCAGCTTACATATGCCACAAGGGTCATACAGCCTCACACTATCCTGCCGATCAGCAGCCCTCAATTATAGCCTTTTCCTGGAGTCAACACCCAACTCATTTCTTCCTGAGGTGTGACACATCCAGGACAAAGCTGAGTCCTGAGAGGCCTGACTATTAATGCTCCTGCCTCAAGGCAGCTGCCGGCCCACCATCCCTCAGTCCCCTGATATCCCTGATATGTGCCGAGAGAGGCTCTTCCAATGAGTTATCCTGTTAGGAACGGTCATCCTCATACCTGACTCAGTGTCCCACTTCTCCGTCTTCTCCTACGTTTTCCCTCTGTGACCCCAGGAATCCCATTCCTTTGTCGACAAAGCTCCTGATACCCCCAGCCTCTCCCCTGAGAAACCTGGTTTTTTCCCCAGACACACTGCTTTCTCTGCAGCCCTGGGCAGGTGGAAGCTGCCGGGTCAGGTTCTTTCTGTCATACGCTATCATTTCCATGGTCTTTAGTTCGGTCCCCTCTGAGACCCAGGCACCATAGCCGTTATGTCACACTGTCTTCTCCAGTGGTCATCTACTGACCGCCTGGTCTTGCCCTTTATTTATGGAAGTTGCTGGCAACAGACCCAGAGTGTTCCTTTTCATTCCAAATTCTGCCAACAAGCTGGCCCGTTTGGTATGTCTGTGAGATTTTCTTGACCTCTCAGTTCCTTGAGTCCATCTCCAATTACCTTTACCATTCTGCTTCAATCTCTCAACCCCATGGTCACTCTCTGACTTCGTCACCAGGAAACCACAGCACTGGGAATACCCTGGCAATCCAGTGGTTAGGACCCGAACTTGCACGGCTGTGGCCTAAGTTTGATCCCTGGCTGGGAAACTAAGATCCCCTAAGCCATGTGGCAGCGTGAACAAAACAAAGAAAGAAAGAAAAAAAAAACAAACATAGCACCTCTGAACCCATGACTTTCTATTCCTCCAATCCTTCTCACTTGGTTATTTTCACTTTATCAGTTTTCCAAACTGATCATCTTTCTGTTTTCTTCTATCTCCTTATTTATCATCTACTTTCTGTCTCCTTTTCCTTCCCACCTGGGAAGGATTTCATACTTCATACATAAGCCTTTGACTAGAGTCCTCAACTCCATTGCAGCATTACACTTCAGTTTCATCTGCCTGACAAGACTTAGAACACATACCTCAAATCCAGTTGTCTGCTTTGACCATTCTTTTACCTGAGCTGCTGGACACTGCTAGAGAAAGCCACATGGTCACATGGACACTCATGGTCGGCAACATTAAGAAGGCCTTCATTGTGGCCTGCGGTCCTGTCACATTCCCCTTGTCTGCATGTTTTCTGAGTCCCCAGAGGGGATATTTCAAGAATTCTCCTCTCTCTCCAAAACTCCTTACCTGCCCTCTCTACCTTCTCTGTTTGTGATTTTATTTCCCAGTCACTAAGGGAAGGGGAAATAAAAGTTATGAGATGTGAGCAGCCTCAGTTTTCCATGGCAACCTTTACATTACTTGCATTTTTACCCATCTTGCCCCTTACTATAAAAAAGGTTCTCCTTGCCCATCTTAAGGCCAATCTCTTGACCTGTGCTCTGGATTCTGTCTCCTCCTGACATCTCATTGACCTCACTCTGAGTTATTCTTTCTCACTCTTGTCTTTATAGTCTACCTCTTCTTTTGTACTGGCTCCTTATTTCTCAGGTTAAAACAAAGCCACATTCATCTCCACCCACAGCCCTGTCTTCCTCTTGCCAGTTAAACTTCTTATAGAAGCTGTCTCTATTAACTTTATTTTTTTTTTAATATTTACTTATTTATTTGGTTGGTTGCACCTGGTCTTAGTTGCAGCAGGCAGGATCTTCAGTCTTCATTGCGGCAAGTGGGCTCTTTACACAAGCGAGCTCTTAGTTGCAGCATGGAGGATCAAGTTCCCTCTCCAGGGATCAAACCCAGCCCCCCAAAACCCCACATTGGGAGTGCAGAGTCTTAGCCATTGGACCACCGGGGAAGCCCCCTCAGGCATCTTCAGTTCAGTTCAGTTTAGTTGCTCAGTCATGTCTGATTCTTTGTGACCCCATGGACTGCAGTACACCAGGCTTCCCTGTCCATCACCAACTCCCAGAGCTTACTCAAACTCCTGTCCATCAAGTCACTGATGCCATCCAACCATCTCATCCTCTGTCGTCCCCTTCTCCTTCTCCCTTTAATCTTTTCCAGCATCAGGGTCTTTTCAAATGAGTCAGTTCTTTGCATCAGGTGGCCAAAGTATTGAAGTTTCAGCTTCAACATCAGTCCTTCCAATGAACACCCAGAACTGATTTCCTTTAGGATGGACTGGTTGGATATCCTTGCAGTCCAAAGGACTCTCAAGAGTCTTCTCCAACACCACAGTTCAAAAGCATCAATTCTTTGACACTCAGCTTTCTTTATAATCCAACTCTCACATCCGTACATGACTACTGGAAAAACCATAGCCTTGACTAGACAGACCTTTGTTGGCAAAGTAATGTCTCTGCTTTTTAATATGCTGTCTAGGTTGGTCATAACTTTCCTTCCAAGGAGTAAGAATCTTTTAATTTCATGGCTGCAATCACCATCTTCAGTGATTTTGGAGCCCCCCAAAATAAAGTCTGACACTGTTTCCATTGTTTCTGCATCTATTTGCCATGAAGTGATGGGACCGGATGCCATGATCTTAGTTTTCTGAATGTTGAGTTTTCAGCCAACTTTTTCACTCTCCTCTTTCACTTTCATCAAGAAGCTCTTTAGTTCTTCACTTTCTGCCATAAGAGTGGTGTCATCTGCATATCTGAGGTTTATTGATGTTTCTCCCAGCAATCTTGATTCCAGCTTTGTGCTTCATCCAGCCCAGCGTTTCTCATGATGTACTCTGCATATAAGTTAAATAAGCAGGGTGACAATATACAGCCTTGATGTACTCCTTTCCCGATTTGGAACCAGTCTGTTGTTCCATGTCCAGTTCTAACTGTTGCTTCTTGAACCTGCATACAGATTTCTTAAGAGGCAGGTAAGATTCCCATCTCTTTAAGAATTTTCCACACCTTAAACTGAACTAATTTCCTCTTCAAACTGGTATCTCTTCGATTTCCCCTTTGAGTGACAAGTACTACTGTGTGCTCATTGATGCAGCCAGAAATTTGTGTTTGGTTCCTGACTGCTTTCTTTCCATCTTCTCTCTTGTCCATCTGCATTGCCATGAACTCTTGATTCTGTTTCTCTAATCATTTTGCTTATCTCCTTCCTCTCTACCACCATCACACCTCACCTAACCCTGGTCTCTCTTTTTTCTTTTTTTTTTGATGTGGACCATTTAAAAAATCTTTATTGGATTTGTTACAGTATTGCTTCTGTTGTTTATGTTCTGGTTTTTGTTAGAATCTTAGCTCCCCAACCAGGGATTGAACCCTGCATTGGAAGGCGAAGTCTTAGCTACTGGGTGGCCAGGGAAGTCTCTCTGTTTCTGTTCTTCCTCTCAGATCATTCCCCACACAGTAAACATGTGCTTGTTGTAAGCAAAGAATTTCAAAGATACAAAGTATGCAAAAACAAAACATTGTTTCCTATAGTAAATTTAATATCTGAATCTGAACCTCCAGTCTTCTTCCTGGCAGACAACTTAATCTCAATTCTCTCAAGTAGATTCAGTGATTTGACAGAATCTGAGATTATTTAAGTATTTTGTTTTAGAATTATTTCAGAGTTTCTTTCCCTTCTTCCTGCCCCTTACTCTGGAGTCCCCTTGGGCTGACTACCCAAGGGAAGTGGAGAAGGGGATGGTGGTTTATGCCTGACTGGCTGCATCTGGCAGTGGAGTGAGAACTACCCATTTCATCTCTTCTGGGGCTGATCCTCACGCTAGCACCAGCCAGCTGCTGATACTGCCATCATCTGACCTCTTCACACAGCAGGGCCCAGTGGCTTCTCTAGGTTTTGGACCCTCCTGGCTCTGATGGTGGTGATAGGCTGGCATGCACATCCACTTCCCATGTAGCTTCACCTCTCAAAGGGGCAGCCACATTCCTGCAACCCCAAAGAGCAATCCAGGGACATTTTTTCCTTTGGTTCATCATATCCCCTTTCCAGGTCAGGTCATTTCTTCTCCCCTTCCAGCACAGAGGGGGGAAAAAAATCAATTCACATTTATGCATTTGTGTGAATTGTTTAATCTCATTAGTTTAATCTCTGAGTTAAAGTGCAGAACCCTTTGAATTATGTAGCACAGTCTGGGTCTCTCTCAGCAGTAGACTGCCTCCTCAATAATCAATGTGGTTTTCACTCTACTAACAAAGAAGTCTGATGGAGTGTGTGTGCACGTGCGTCTATGTGTCCCTGTGTGTCTTGGTGCGCTGGCAGGGTGCAGGTTAGTAGCTCAGAGCCCAAGGAGAGAGATGAACAGACAAAGTACATTCCATTAATACTTCACATATCAACCTGTCACATGTTCTCTCAAAATCATAAATCTGATCAAGTCATTCACCCACTAAAAGACCATCTGTAGCTTCCCATTACCTTTAGGATAAAGTGTAAACTTTTAAACTTGACTTACAAGTTAAGATCTGTCCCCAGTTTACCTCTACCATCTTATTTCCCACAATTTTCCCCCTACTTTCAGTTCCTTTGGCTCACCATCCCCTCCTTTGCCTCTGAACTTTCTTCACCTTCCTAGATTTTCTCCATCTTTTCCCTACACCTGGCTAATACCTGCACATTCCTGTGATCTCCAGTTAAATGCCAACTCCCCCGGGAAGTCCCCTTTGACTCCCTCCTACCCTTGACTTTGATGTGTCCCTTCCAGGCACTCCCATAAACTTCTCATGTCATTGCACTTACCACATCTTAGTTTGTTTTATTTGTCTGCTCTTCCACTAGACTATAAATTCTTTTAAGGCAAGATTGTCTGTCTGGATTACCCTCCAGCACCTAGCATGTGCCTGACATGTGGTAGGAGCTCAATAAATGTTTGTTAAGTAAGAAATAAGTGAATGAATGAAGAATAATTGAACACACAGGCCAGATGTTAGCTGGCTTCCTGTGTGCAGTCTTTGCCTTATGGCAGGACTCAGTACTTGATTGCATTTCTCTAAAAGCAAGTCAACTCCACAAAGAAGAGGTAAGCAACGTAGATTTGACTGAAATTTTTATGAAGAGACAGAAAAGAGGGTTTAAATGCAAGCATTTCTATTCTCCCTTCAGTGTCCTTTGACTTCCAAACTTTGGGTCTCTCTCTCCTTTGAGTCTTCCTTCCCCCCGCCCCCCAAGTCATCCTTCCTTTCTCTAAGAAACTATCCCTCTGAGAAGACTGTTCAATAGGAATTGGAGAGAGATGCGGCTAGAATCAGTGAATGCCGTTTAGGAGACAGTTGGAAAAGGCCAGGTAGAGACAGTTGGAAAAGGCCAGGTAGAGACAGTGAAAGCCTGAATTAAGAAAAATGACAAAATAAAGAGGAGAGGATGAGTTTAGGAAATGTTTTAGAGGGAAGATCAACGGGATGTGGTTACTGGTTAGACTGGGGTAGGAGAGAAAAGAAAGAAGAATATAAGGCACATCCAAGGTATTAATGAATATAAAAGAAAGAGGAAGGAAGGAAGGAAATGATTGGAAAATAGGAAGATAATGAGTGAAAGGGTAGAAATGAAAATGCCAAAGATTAGATTTATTACCAAGAGAAGTAAGAGAGGGGCTTAAACAAGGGAGGACAACTATAAGAATTACTACCTCTTGAGAGTATAAGTGAAGTAAGAGACCAAAGTTGCAGTTGGCACTAGTCCACATAACTGCATGATTTTCTTTAACAGTTTGGGTTGTTAATAGTAAGAGCTGAGAAAATTGGTGGTAGACTGAATCAAGACTTGGAATTTTCCGGGATGATCTGCTGGAGCAGAAAGACCAAGGGGCAAAGGGATTGATTATGCTATGAAAAAAATGTTCAAAGTGAAAAACAATGGCTCAACAGTGATAAAAGTGAGCCAGAGCCAGGAAGGCACTGATAGACCGGGGAGGGGGGATGGCGGAGAAGAGGTGGAAGAGGAGCCAAGGCATTGGATGTTTTGATGTAGTGAAGAGTAAGTGAGAAAACCGGCGTGCTGAGAAACAGATGTAGAGCAGAGAAGAGACCCGTGTGAATCCGTGGACTCTGGGACTCAAGAAGAAAACAAACCTAGAAAAGAGAGGGTTACCTTCTTCCTCTGTGATCAGAGGGAAGGAGAAAAGGAAATACTTTGTTTAAATATTTCTCAGCAGAGAAGCAGCAGAAAGAGGAGGCTGACATTTTTAGAATCTTGATCTCTTCCATCATGCAAGATGGGAGTAATACACAGGAAGTGGGATTGTAGGAAAGACCAAGAAAATACAGTGGGAAAGCACCTATCTTGATTGAAAAATCAGACAATTGCCTGTTGGTAGCGCGGGCTCAGCAGAAACAGTCAGTTGACATTGTCTTGGATCTGATTTCTCAGTTTTCCCTAGCAACATCTTCTGTTTTAGAGCAGAAATAGAAAGTACGTGGTAGATTTCACTTTGGGTGGGGAGTACAAAAAATAGGACTGAATGGAGGACCAAAGGGTAAAGGGCACTTATGAAGATTATTCCTGAAATTATCAACACTGGTAACAAGCTGAGAGGAAGACAGCAGGGCTGATGGGTCCTTGGAACAGTGGTGGATGAGGTAGCAGGGCTCACAATGAAGAGGACGAACAGAAAGTTCAATGGCCCTGATAAAAATTACACCAGAATCTTCCAGTCCAGTCTCCCAGTAAATTAAAAAGGTGAATGCCCCTTTAAATCATTAACTAAACCAGCATTCAGATCCGGCAGGCTCTCCCAGCCTGGGCTGTTCTGCTTTGCCAGGAATCAATAAGCTTCTGTGAACCCTCCAGGGCAAGTGAGGCATGATCCATCTCCCCTGTCTGGACAAGCTTGATCTGGCCTCCCTCCTCCTGCTAAAGCAGGCCTGAAGTATGTGCCGGATTCTGTGTCTCAGACTAATTATCACATTCCAGAATGTTCCGGGATCCTGCTGATAGAGCCTTTCAGCTTTTAAAGGGCCCTGCTCTAACGCTCCCTGGCTGTGCCCCTCACCACTGGATGAGGACACTGGGGCCAAGAGGAGGCACCCATTCAGAACCTACACTGATTCCCTCTAGACCAGGGGTCCCCAGCCTCCAGGATCTGATGCCCAATGATCTGAGGTGGAGCTGATATAATAGCAATCAAAATAAAGTTCACAATAAATGTAATGCACTTGAATCATCCCAAAACCATCCCTTCCCACCCCAGTCTGTGAATTGTCTTCCACGAACTGATCCCTGGTGCCAAAAAGATTGGGGACCACTGCTTCTAGACCAGACTCTGGGTACCTTGGACCATCCCAGAATTCCCTGCCCAAACAACCTCAGGCTCACTTTCCAGGCCAGCCTACACTTCCTCCCCAGTCCCATCCTTTCAAGGGCAGACCATGCCACTAGTACACTCACTCCTCAGCCTGAAGGTCCCCAGGGGATGTACACACAGTGTGGATGTGTGGGCCAGGGCATCCACACTCCTGCAGGAGAGGCCCTTCTCCGTCAGAGCCAGGGATGGGACAAGAAGAGGGGCAGCCTCAGCCTGGGATCCAGCTCACCCCATGCCTCCATGTCCTACCACAGGACTCCAAGGGGTTCAAGAATCAACCAAACTTGATCTTGAGATCATGAGGGAGATAAAGTTACTAAGTTAAAAAAACAAAACATTTTATTTGTAACATTTACACAGACATGGGATGTGTAAGAGTTCAGTTGCTCAGTCATGTCTAACTTTCTGTGACCCCTATTGACTATAGTCCCAGGTTCCTCTGTCCATAGTATTTTCCAGGCAAGAGTACTGAAGTGGGTTGTCATTTCTATCTCCAGGGGATCCTCCTGACTCAAGGATTGAAAGCATGTCTCCTGCATCTCCTGTATTGGCAGGCAGACTCCTTACCACTGAGCCACCTGGGAAGCCCATAGACACAAGACGCAGACCTCTGTTTTGCAGTTTTCCATGGTCTCACAAATGTCAGGGGCAGTCGTGGCTCCTACAGTGTTTTATTTGCCGGTTGTGCAGAATAGCTCTTCAGAATTATTATTTTAAATTTATTTGACATATGCTGCTGCTGCTGCTAACTCACTTCAGTTGTGTCCGACTCTGTGTGACCCCACAGATGGCAGTCCACCAGGCTCCCCCGTCCCTGGGATTCTCCAGGCAAGAACGCTGGCGTGGGTTGCCATTTCCTTCTCCAATGCATGAAAGTGAAAAGTGAAAGTGAAGTCGCTCAGTCGTGTCTGACTTGTAGCAACCTCACGGACTGCAGCCCACCAGGCTCCTCTGTCCATAGGATTTTCCAGGCAAGAGTACTGGAGTGGGGTGCCATTGCCTTCTCCATATTTGACAGTTAGGTCCAAATTTTATCCCAAGATGGTGAAAAATAGACATCCATTTAAAATCCTCTCTGGATTTCTATAAAGTTTTGGCAACCTAAGCTCTCCCCTAATTTTTGATATCATTTTTTGTCACTTGATAGAGCATGTTCCCCTGTTTTACTAATGTCTGTATTTAAGCTGAATTTCCTGAAAGAATCTGTGAACATTTCTATCCTACTGTATCATTCAAGGTACATAGCTCGGCCTTGAGTATAATCCCCATCCAATTAACATTGGGCTTCGCTTGTGGCTCAGCTGGTAAAGAATCCGCCTGCAATGCAGGAGACCTGGGTTTGATCCCTGGGTTAGGAAGATCACCCGGAGAAGGGAATGGCTGCCCACTCCAGTATTCTGGCCGGGAGAATTCCATGGACTGTATAGTCCATAGGGTCGCAAAGAGTTGGACGCGACTGAGCGACTTTCACCATAAACATCAGAATATGTCCTCGGTATATATCCCTTCTGCTTTTGAAGATGCCGTTTATTATATCTTTTTCATATGTTCCAGATGCCTACTGTTATATTCAATCTGACTAATGCTAAATTTGAGACCTGTCCTGCAAATCCATGCCTTATATCTTCTTTCCTTCATGATCAGGTCTTAATTAAAGGAATAGAATCAGGTAAAGCTGAAAATGCTTGGTCATTAAGAGAAGGGAGGGGAAATGACCCCCGGATTGCCTCACAGGGCCTACTGTTCTCATTCCACTCACACTCCGCGTCTTGAATCTCAGAGTGGAATGTGACCTCTTGGGAGAGTCTGTGCTTGGACCTTCTAGTAGTTTACAACCAGTCAACAAATCTCAAAGCTTTATTCAGTTCGAGAAATCAGTTTGAGAAGTGGGAGACTTGGTTTCAAAAAGAGTCAAAAGAGCATTGATCTCGGCTTGAGAAGACGCAAGTTCTTAAGTCAAAACTATGATTAAGTCATTGCTTAAGTGACACAAGACACTGTTCTACATATTCTGCCTATAAAGTGTGTGAGGAGGGGCAGACGGGGTGAGAGAATTCATTTAGCTTTCTGTTTTCCACACTTACTAAACTGTGCAACCCTTTTCTTTTGCAGCAGTGGGTGAAATTAATATTCTAAGGAACTCTCTTTTGGAAAAGTTAGAGTAAGTCAGTGGTTCTCCACAGGCAGGGGAAGTGGGGATTTTGTGCCCTCACCCAAGGGCATGTGACAAGGTCTAGAGACATTCACAACTGAGGCGGCCAGGAATCCTGCTAGGTATCCTACAATCTATAGGACAGCTCCCGCCCCTCGCCCTGGCCCTGGCCAACACCCAACCAAGAATTATCCTATCCAAAATTTCAGTACTAAGGAGTTGAGAAACTCTGGGCTAGATGAACTGTCTCTAAATCTTCTTTTAACACTATATCCAAATGAAGTGTAATTTTTTTTAAAAAACACAACATTTTATTTCTCTTTTACTCAGAGTCAGCTGTGGGTCTGGGTAAATCTCTAGAACAATTTCCTTTCATGTGTTGGCTCCATATTTAAGCTGCTTTGATCTTATAGCATTTTCCTATCAATACATGCTTCTAAGAGTGCCTTGGCAGAGAAAGAGAAAGCAAAATCATGCAGGGTCTTAAATGCTTTTATTTGGATGTGACAAATTCTCTTCTACTTCTGTAAAAAATAAGCAGCTTTGCTGAGATATAATTCATATGTCTGATAATTCACCCATTTAAAGTGTAAGATTCAGTGCTTTTTAGTATATTAACTGATATGTGCATTCATCACCACAGTCAATTTTAGAGAATTTTCATCACACCCAAAAGAAACCCTGTACCTATTAGCAGTTGCTCCCAATTTTCATCCAATACCCCTGCCCCAGCCCTAGGCAACCACTATCTATTTCCTATCTATAGATTTGTCTATTGCAGAAACATTACTATAAACAAAATCATACAATATGTGGTCCTTTGTGACTGGCTTTTTTTACTTCACTTAATGTTTTCAAGGTTCATTTGTGTTTCAGTGTGTATCAGCTTTCTTTTATTGCTGAATAATATTCCATTGTATGGATATAACAATTCATTTATTCATTTTTCAGTTGATGGAATTTGAGCTGTTTCTACTTTTTAGACGTTACAAATAGTGCTGCTATGAACATTTCTATACAAGTTTTTGTGTGGACATATGATTTCATTTACTTTGGGTTGTATACCTTAAAAAGGAATTGCTGGATCACAGGGTAGCTCTTTGTCTAGCCTTTTGAGAAAACCAGACTGTTTGCCTAAGTGGCTGCACCATTTTGCAGTTACATTAGCAATGTATGAAAGTTCGATTTTCTCCAGTCCTTCAGCAACAGTTGTTATTATCTGTCTTTTTTACGCTAGTCATCCTAGTGGATGTGAAGGAAATCACCATGATTATGATTGCCCTTTTCTTGAAGGCTAATGATGTTATGGATCTTTTCATATGTTTATTGGCCATTTGTATATCTTCTTTGGAGAAACGTGTATTCAGATCTTTCGCCCATTCTTAAACTGGGTTGTCTTTTTATTGTAGAGTTTTAAAATTTTTATGTATTCTAGATACAGATCTCATGCCAGATATCTAATTTGCAAATCTTTTCTCACCTTCTACAAGTTTTTTGCTGGTGTCCTTTGAAACACAAAAGTTTTTAATTTTGATGAAGTCAAATGTACCTGTTTTCTTTCATTGCTTCTGCTTTTGGTGTTAATATCTAACCAGTCCTTGACTAAAGGCACATATTTATGCTTATATATTTTCTTCTAAACTGTATAGGTTTAGCTCTTACATTTCACTCTTTGCTTTGGTGGGGCTAATTGTTGTATTAGGTAAAGGTCTAATGATATCCTTTTGCATGTGCTATCCAGTTGTCCCAAATGTTTTGTTGAAAAGACTATTCTTTCCTCATTTATTATCTTGGAACCCTTGTCAAAAACCAACTGACCATAAAAATGAACAAACAAAACAACCAGACCATAGTGTGAGGGTATAAGAGTTTTTAAAATACTTTTTTTTTTCTAATATCTGTAATTTCTTTGCTAAAGGGATAAGTAGTAGGTTGCATCTCAGGTTACTGTGACACATTTAAACCAAAAATTTCAGAATAGGCCTTCCCTGGTGGCTCAGTGGTAAAGAATCTGCCTGCTAATGTAGGCGACATGCAGAGACATGCAACTCCTGAATCCTGAGTGCCCTGGAGTTGCTGCTCCACAACAGGAGAAGCCACCACAGTGAGAGGCCTGAGCACACAGCCGCAGAGTAGTCCCTGCTCACCGCGACTAGAGGAAAGCCCCATGCAGCAAGAGAGACCCAGCACACCCAAAATAATACATTAAAAACTTAAAAAGATTGTATTTGCAGCTGAAAGCATTCTTTCCTATTAGAGGTGTTTCACCCAGACAGGAATTGTTGTTGTTCAGTCACTAAGTGGGGCTTCCCAGGTGGCGCTAGTGGTAAAGAACCAGCCTGCCAATGCAGCAGACTTAAGAGAGGAGAGGAGGGTTCGATCCCTGGGTCAGGAAGATCCCTTGGAGAAGAGCATGGCAATCCACTCCAGTGTTCTTGCCTGGAGAATCCCATGGATAGAGGGGCCTGGTGGGCTACAGTCCATGGGGTCACAAAGAGTCAGACGCGACTGAAGTGACTGAGCTCACAGTCATTAAGTTGTGTACAACTCTTTGCACCCCCATGGACTGCAGCGCGCCAGGCTCCTCTGCCCTCCACTATCTCTGGGTTCACTCAAATTCCTGTCTACTCAGGATAGAATAGTTGGTGATGCTTTCTCACCATATCATCCTCTGCTGTCCCCTTCTCTTTTTGCCTTCAATCTTTCCCAGCATCAGGGTAACAGAAAGCTAAATAAACTGGTGAACTGAGATCACACAAAGGATCATCTTAATCATTGAGTATGTATTCTAATTTCCCCCTTTCTGTCCTCATTTTTTCTTTTATCCAGAAAAGTAACATTAACTTTTTCATAAAATTTATGAGATCAGTCGTCTGTCTAATGTTGTTGGGCCCAGAATGTGTTTCTTAGCTAAAATATCTCTTCACCCCACTTCCACACATGGAAAGAAATAAAACGTGAGACTCTAATCTCATAAATGAGGAACAAGGGTTGTTTCCTCAAATGAAACGAGGATTTAAGATGAGAACATGTTTTGAGTTGAGATGGTTTTCATAAATCCTATCTAGGTTTATTTTACTCTTTACTGTATTTTGTTCCCATTTATACCAATGAATAATAGATTTAATTGTGTTCTATCATTTACATCATAAATATTTCCTCCAGGTTTGAGTGCTGTGAAGTGTTCCTTTAAACTTGAATGGGGATTAAACTTGGCAGTGATTTAAGGTAATTAATTCATATGTCAGTTGTTAGCAAGGTCCAGTAATTAAATTCTACTTTACAGTAAGTTATTAACTCTCCAATTAAAAAAAAAGCTCTTTATCAACTTATCAGTTTTAGCTATTTATTCTGGTTGACAGATGAGATAGGGAAGTTCTTTATTGTACATAATCACCTCTGTACTTCCACCACTGAGCATTGGGGTCAAACGGAAGTCTAGGCTCTTCAAGGTCATAGTTTAAATATAGAATAAAACAGTTCAGGTCATTGGGGCTGGGGAAGGTGCCCTTGGATCTTGTTACCTTTGCAACACTGTCTCCTGAAATTTTGCATAGAAAGTCTGATTTTGCTCTGTTCAAAATGTTTAAACTTCCAAAGTGAAAACAGTCTAGACCAAGTATTTCATATTGAGGTCAGATATTAAACTGCTTTACGGTTCATGTTTTTCCCGGTATTACCTGTAGTCACCATGCTGTATGTTTTACATCCCCACAACTATGGAAGTTTGTATACTCTCTTTGTACAATACTTTTTAAAAAGCTAACAATATTAAAAATATGTATATATATATAATACTATATGCCAGTTATGTCTCAATTTTTTAAATAATTTTATTTATTTTTGGCTGCCCTGGGTCTTTGTTGCAGCACTCGAGCTTTCTCTGTTTATGAAGCAGGGGCTACTCATCATTGCTGCAGTACTTGGGCTTCTCATTGTGGTGGCTTCTCTTGTTGCAGCGGAGAAGGCGATGGCAACCTACTCCAGTACGCTTGCCTGGAAAATCCCATGGAGGGAGGAGCCTGGTAGGCTGCAGTCCCTGGCGTCGCTAAGGGTCGGACATGACTGAGCGATTTCACTTTCACTTTCATGCATTGGAGAAGGAAATGGCAACCCACTCCAGTGTTCTTGCCTGGAGAATCCCAGGGGTGGCGGAGCCTGGTGGGCTGCTGTTTGTGGACGGCACACAGTCGGACACGACTGAAGGGACTTCACAGCAGCAGCCCTTGTTGCAGAGCGCGGGCTCTAGGGCGCTCAGGCTTCAGCAGTTGTGGTGCATGGGTTGAGTAGTTGTGTTGCACAGGCTTAGTTGCCCAGAGGCAAAGGAAATCTTCCCGGGGCAGGGGTGGAACCTGTGTCCACTGCACTGGCTTGTGGATTCTTAACCAATGGACTACCAGGGACATCTTCAATTGTTTAAAGAGGAAAAATTAAGAAATGTTTAGACTCCTTAGATGCTCTCCTTGTGAACAGGCTGGAGGATGAACTCTAGTTGAGTGTTAATGCCTGGGACACAACAGTGCAGACCTTTTATCTACAGGCCTAAACTGGCCATGTGTTCCCATCTCATGATAGCAAGTTTCCTTTCATTCCACTTTGTTTCTTGACCTGACATTTCGTTTCATTTATTTAGTTTGAGGGCAACCATAATGGACCCTTTGCTTTCCCATGTTTGAGTTGTGGATGAACTGCTACCAAGGTCAGTTCAAGCCCGACTTTTTATCTGGTCAGCATGACTACACTAGTGGTTCCCACGCCCAGCTGATCATCAGAATTACCTGGGCTGCTTTAAAGAGCTTTCAGGCCTCACCCCAAATGTACTGAAACTGGGTCTCTAGGGTAGAAAAGGGAATCTGTATGTTTCAAATCTTCCTAAAGTGTTTCTGATGTTCAGCCACGTTTGGGACATGTATAGGACCTCCTCCAGGTAGTTAGAGATCCGTTGAGTGTGACCTTAAGGCGTCACCTCTGAGAAGATGCCATTTGTAACACTTAACAGAAGATTCTGAAAAGACCAGAGGTTCCTATTTGCAGTCTGCCCTTACTGACGGTCTACTACCTTGGCAAAGAGTTCAGTGCTCTTTCTCTATCACTCTCACTCCCTCAGGCTGTCCTGTGACTTATTTATCCTTTCAAGCTGCCCAGCAGTGGGAAGATAGACTTTGGTTTTATAGACCTGACATGGCCTCTTGGCTCAGCCTACGCTGTGGGTGCCCTTTGCTCTCTCTGTACAATGGAGATAAGATTGTCCTCCCAAGGGTGTTATGAAGACCAGAAGAATGTGTTTATATTACACCCTGAACTGGGCATTATAACTTGTGTGATTTTACTTGTCCACGTCTATGCATAGGTTGGATAAATGAAGCTCGGTCATCAATTTTCCCTGATTGTACCCCCTGGATTGCTCTGGGCAGTGTTTCTCAAAGTAAGGAACATAGATCACCTATATCTGAATAGGGAAGAGATAGGATAGAAATCTGCTCTTACACAGCTCTAACTTTCTCTACTTTTGAATTTTGATTGCAGTGTATCATACACACAGGAAAGTATGTATTTTTTATAAGTGAAAAGCTCATAAACTGAAAACACTCCTGAAACCAACACCCAGACGAAGAAATAAAGCATGACCGGCACCCCGGAAGCACGAGAACTTTGAGAAGCAGAGTCACGGGAAGAGCCCCGCCGTGGAGCGCCCCTTTGCCACAGTCCTGCTGTTGTCTCGCGAGCCAAATCCGTGGGCCACGTGAGCCCTCCCCAGTCTGAGAGGCTGGGCCTGTGGCCTCACATGAATCCTTAATAGTGACGAGGCTTCCTTTGTGAGGAGGGTCACGGAGGGTGTCTCCATCATTTATATTCCTAGCATACACCCTAAACTGCTTAACATGAATGAATCCAGGTCCTGGCCAACAAGGAGTGGAGATCACTCATTGCCCGACAGCATTGCTTATTACCACACTCCAGCATTTTCTCACGGAAGGGTGAATGAGGTGGATTCTAGTGTAATTACCTTTGTGTAATTGAAAACTAAATCACTGAGGACTGGATAGTTTAAATATCCATTTAAATACTTCCATTTTATTGCACTTATTTTTGCAGGACATGCTACTACCAAATAGGCTATTAATTTTTCTAGCAGATTAAAACCTGCATGGGTACATTAAAAACCAGCACAGCTCAAACAGATGCCCCCAATTTTTTTCAGAAATCGTTAGAAAGAGCTTGTCTTTTCCTGTAATCCAGCTATTCAAATAATCTATTAGACCAAGACCTATAATAACACAGGTCTTGCCCAAAAGAGATCAGGTTTTTCTATGCAATATAATTTAGGCAAGATTTTAAGTAGAAGCACAAGAGCCTGTGGTGCCTTTGCCTATATCTCCTCAAATTTTAACTTGTATACAGATCGCTTGGCGGGAGAGGTTGTTAAAATGCTGATTCTGACTTTATGGGTCTCGAGGCGGGAGATTCTGCATTTCTAACAGGTTCCCAGGTACTGGTGCTGCTGGTCTGAGGACCACACCTTGAGGAACAAGAGTACTCAGAATAAGCACTGACTAGAAGCCTGGGTGCAGATCTGAGCTTCATTTCCTGGCTTATATAGACTATTTCTAAGTCCCTTCTAACTGTACAAATCCACTATTCAATAATTCCTCTATGCTTATTAGCTCATTTCTCTTTAGGCTTCTGATTCTCATTGTTATAAGCTGTTGTATTAGATATTGTTGCGTTTTGGAGGGCCAGGTAAAAACTCTTACTTATGGCTGAAAAGTTTTGTTTTTCAATCTTCTGCAATTCTGCCCCAATCCATGGGAATTTTGGCTAATAATAACACAATTCTGGGCTTGGACCATAAACTAAACTTGAGTCAGCAGTTTATCTAAGGCTTTGGTTAGATAAGCAAGTGTGAACCTGGGAGTGTAACGAAAAGAAAAGGGCAGTTAATCCTACCAGTATAGGCAGTCCTTATATGAATACTTTACTCAAACATCCACAATTAGGAAGAGCTGCAGAGCATGTAAAGAAAATTTCAAAGAACTGGCATTATGTAGCTTGTGAAGAGAGAACAAAGGATGCCTTAAGAATCATTTTTGAATGACACCTGAAACCAGCAATCCTCTGAAGTAAATGGCTTTGCAGTGCAATAGAATAGATTTAGGTAGCTCTAAAGCAGAACTTTCTCACGAGAATGATGATCCTAGGTGGTAAGATTGCCAATGATAATTTTTTTTTTTCCAAAGACTTCAAACCAATCCTCACTATATTGCCCATCAGTTGTAACGCTAGCTGATATATTGACTGGGGTTCTGTTCAGACACTGCTCTACGTATTGAATACAAAGAATTAAATATGACCACAGAACTCTCAGGAAGGCTGTCCTCGAGCTTCAGGCCAGACCACACAGCAACAGCCTAGAGGTCAGAAAGCTCTGGAGACTACTCCCAGCGCCACAGCCGTTTCTCGGCAGCGGAGGTGGTGGCAGCACTGAGGCAGAAAACGTCTAGCCATTGACAATCATTTCTAACATCGCATGGACATTAACACCTAGGAGGGGAAACTAACAGGTAGGGAAAATGGCACATCTTCCTTTTACCTTCCAAATCTCACTTCACTGTGTCTGATTGGCAAAATCTAGTTTACATAAAACTATCATGTTTTTTAACTGTAAGTCAGTATTTATTGAAGTATAACATACACATAGAAATCACACAAATCACAACCAGCCAGCTTGATGAACTTTTCGTAAGTGAACACACCCATGTAATCAGCACCCAGATTGGGAGATGGAAATTTCTAGCACCTACAAGTACCCATTATGTTCTTTCCTAGTCATTGTCCCCCTTGAAGGATGGTTTCTAACATCATAAAACAATTCTGCCTATTTTTGAACTTATAGAAACTAGAATTATCTAGTATGTACTTTTTTATGACTGGATCTTCTCACTCAGTATTTTTGTGAGATTTATCCATGTATTGCTATGTGTTATTGCACTGGATGAATATAACAAAATCTATGTATTCTACTGCAGATGGACATTTGGATTATTTCCAGTTTGGTTATTACAAATAGTGCTGCTATGAAAATAACATGTATGCATTTCAGCTAGATTTAAAAGAACAGAATTTCTGCATACACCCCCAGGAAACCAGAGTTGAAAGAGACACAGGTACCCCAATGTTCATTGCAGCACTGTTTACAACAGCTAGGACATGGAAGCAACCTAGATGTCCATGGGCAGGATGAATGGATAAGGAAGTTGTGGTACATATACCCAATGGAATATTACTCAGCTATAAAAAGGAACACGTTTGAGTCAGCTCTAATGAGGTGGATGAAACTGGAGCCTATTATACAGAGTGAAGTAAGTCAGAAAAAGAAAGACAAATACTGTATATTAATGCATTTATATGGAATTCAGAAAGACAGTAACAACGGTCTTACATGCGGAGCAGCAAAGGAGATACAGGTGAACTCAGTGGGAGAAGGCAAATGTGGGATGATTCAAGAGAATAGCACTGAAACACATATACTACCGTATGGAAAATAGAAGTCCAGTGCAAGTTTGATGCATGAAGCAGGGCACCCAAAGACAACCAGGGAGAACCCAGAGGGATAGGGTGAGGAGGGAGGTGGGAGTGGGGCTCAGGGTGGTGGGGGACACATATATATCTGTGGCCAATTCATGCTGGTATATGGCAAAATCTAGCACAGTATTGTAAAGTAATTATCCTCCAATTAAAATAAATAATTTTTAAAATGAAATTTCTGGATTATAGGAAATGCATAGCTCAAGTAGATATTGCCAGACAGTTTTCCAAAGTAATGAATGTGCCACATCCTTATCAAAATTTATATTTTCCATCTTTTACATTTTAGCCATTCTGTTGAAAGACTAATGCAATATATTGAAATCATATTGTGGTTTTAATTTTTATCTACCTTGATATCTAAGAAGCAAAGCACCATTTTTTATGTTTGTTGGCCACTTGAATATTTTCTTCCATGAAGTGCCTGTCCAACTCTTTCACCCAACTTTCTATTAGCTTATCTGATTTTTCTTGTTCCTTGTGGTTCTTTATTCTGAGTATGTGGAGAAGGAGATGGCAACCTACTCCAGTATCTTTACCTGGAAAATCCCATAACCTGAAGGGCTACAGTCCATGGGGTCACAAGAGTCAGACATGACTTAGTAACTAAACCACCATCACCACCATTCTGAATATGAGTCTTTTGTTGGGTATTGTTGTTGTTATTGTTGAGTTGGTAAGTCTTGTCCGACACTTTTGTGACCCTGTGGATTGTAGCCCACCAAGACTCCTCTGTCCATGGGATTTTCCAGGCAAGAATACTGGCGTGGATTGCCATTTCCTTCTCCAGGGGATGTTCCCGACCAAGGGATCGAATCTGTGTTCCCTGCATTGGCAGGCTAATTCTTTACCACTGTTTGCTGGATATATGTATCAGGAACACCTTTTGCCTCTCTGTGGCTTGTTTTTTTCACTCCTCTAATAATGTCTTCTGATGAAGATGTTCATAATTTTGATGTAGTTCAGTTTATCAGAGGTTTCCCTTTATGGTCCATTTATTTTGTGAGCATCTGGTTTAAGACTGCTGACTCCAAGGTCATAAATGTTTTCTCCTATGTTTTCTTGTGAAAGCTTGTTTCCCCATGTCTTCTTGTGAAAGCTTGCTTTACTGTTGACATCGCAATTGATAATTCATCTGATACTGATTTTTGTTTATGATGAAAAGTAGGAAATATAGTTTTGAGCCTTCCAATTCCTATAATACTGTGCAGGGGGGATGGGATATCTATAGAAGTTGGTGAAAATGAAGCTGAGTGCCAAGAGACCATACCTAATCCTGTTAACCTAAGCAAGTTTTTGCACTATAAAACATGGAGCTCCAAACTGAATTTTCCTGAACCTCTTCTCAGTATGACTTTCTGTGATGGCGATTTTCCAGATTCCACACCCCTAATGGCCACAGTCCATCTTGGGCCGTTGCTTTGCTTCTTCTCCTTACCTTGCCTCTTGGAAGGTCATTGTTGTTGCAAGAGCACTGTGTTCTTTTTCAAAGCTTACAGCAAGAATTGATCTGCTTTCAAACAAGTGAAAAGAAATCCAAGGTTAGACTTGGTGAGTAAATGTGAATGTTAGAATACTTTGAAAGATTTGTAGTTTTGTTACTCAATCTAAGAAAGTGCAGTTAAGTATGAGACTTTGTTCTAAAAGGCTTGAGGGCCTGGAAACAATGTCAGGGTCCATCACTGCATGAATGGATAAAGAAATTGTGAGATATATAATACTCCACTATGTATATTCAGCCATAAAAAAGAAGAAACCCTGCTGTTTACAGTAACATGGATGGACCTTGAAGGCACTGGGCTGAGTGATATATGTGAGAGAGAGACACAACTGTATGAACTCACTTGTATATACAATCTCTGCCAAAAAAAAAAAAAAACTCATAGCAAAAGAAATCAGATATGTGGTTTTCAGAGTGGGTTGGTCTGGAGGAGGAGAAATTTAAGGAAAGTAGTCAAAAAGAACTAACTTCCAGTTATAAGATAAATAAGTACTTGGAATGTAATGTACAGCATGATGGTTACAGTTAACATTGCTGTATGATATACAGGAAAATCATCAATAAGAGTAAATTCCAAGAGTTCTCATCACAAGGAAAAAAAATTTTTTTTTCTTTTTCCTTTGATGGTATCTGTATGCAATGATGCATGCTGACTAAACTTATTGCAGTGATCATGTCACAACATATGTAAATCAAACTATCATGCAAAACACCTTAAACTTGTGCAGATGTATGTCATTATATCTCAGTAAAACTAGAGAAAATAAATAAAAGGCTTGAGGAAAAAGTGAGTTCTCCTAAGTGGGGTCCATCACCCTTTCTCTCCCCACTTACAGGAACAACCACCCCTGGCATTTTTTTCTTCAGGTAGAACAATTGATGTCTCAATCTCATGTAAGGTGTTATACAAAGGAAGTTTTGAAACAAGCTCCCTACAACCAGACTTCTCCCCATAAGATCCTGCTCAAGAAATTACAGGGTGATCCTTGGAACAACAAAATGTATCTGGAGCAAAATATATGAACAGCCATTGCTGTGTTTGATGGTTTTTTCCTCTCCCAGAAGTAGCATATATTGACTCTAC
Organism: Cervus canadensis; assembly: GCF_019320065.1. Lineage (NCBI taxonomy): Eukaryota > Metazoa > Chordata > Mammalia > Artiodactyla > Cervidae > Cervus > Cervus canadensis. The sequence continues at coordinate 56,341,208 of NC_057400.1, read as the reverse complement.
TACTGACCCCTGAAGGGCCCACCTCTACCCCACAGTTTCTCAGGGTTCAGTGGGTCTTAAGTTACAGTTTCCCAGTGTTCACTCAGGCTTCCACAGGGATTAGGATAAGGATGCAATCTTTGGGAAACTGAAATGCCATTTTAGACTCAATATAGTTTTGATAGATTTTGTGGATGAATCTGATACCTAATCACTAAATGAAAGGTTTTATGGGGAAATATGTACATGTCCCCCAAAAAACAGTTTTGGAAACTAATCTGGCTATACTCCTTAATTGTTAACCATGTTGCATTCTTTGCATTTCTCGGGTATTTACCTTGTAAACCTGACTATTTTAAGTGGGACTTCTGGTGTTTGTTTTCTCTGTTCTTTACTCTTGGAGGTGGATGTCTCTGTTCTGATGCCAATTCTCAACTTGAGCAAATTAGTGCCTCTGGAAAACAGATCTCTCTGATAGGGATCGGTTAAGACTTTACAGCAGTGTTTTGCAAAGTTCTGATTACCTTTATTTATCTGGAATCTCCTGAAAATTAATCCCAAATTAGCTGAATGTAAGATGACCTACCATGAAAGCTAGTTTTACTAGTACATTTCATCCTAGATTTCTGTGACCACGATTTTAGTCCTAGAGAAAAGTAAATTGGCACCGTTTTATCCATCTCATCATGAAGTCATGGTACAGGAGCCTGATCAAACAGTCCAAGCTTCCTGATAGAGAAAGCAGAATGTCAGGGCTTCATAAGAAGAAGCATAGAATCCCTAATGCAGAGAGTGATCTCATTGCTTAGTCCTTAGATTAGGAGCAGTTTCAGTAGGATGAAATCCCTGGGCACAACACCTGCAAAGAAGGAGAGAGGACTGGCGTGAGTGATAACCCCAAGCTTTATCTTGAGCCATTTAAAAAATTCCATCCATCTCAATTTTGTTACTGTGAGATGGGGCCTTAAAAACTGTTTAATAGGAGAATTATAAGATCATATCAGATGTGTGAAAGTGCTTTGTGTTTAAAGTAGTATATGCCACTAGAGATTTTGAAAATTCATTTTTATATTTCCTTTTTTAACCTAGAAAGTGCCCAGTCATAATGACCACATTACATACTTTAAAACCATTGCTGGACTTTGGTGGTATGATAATAGCAATAGCAAGCAAACAGGAAGAGGAGTGTGGATAGGTAGTGATGTATATTTGTGTGCGCATGACCAGAGGCTGAGTTTTCTTCATGTTTCAGAAAGCTCCATGAAAGCCATCTAGTGTTCAAATGGAAAGGAACACAAATCGGCTAGGAAATCTACCCAAATGTCAGAGTATCCACCTTAATCTTTTTTTTTTTTTTTCATTTATTTTTATTAGTTGGAGGCTAATTACTTTATAATACTGTAGTGGTTTTTGTCATACATTGACATGAATCAGCCATGGATTTACACGTATTCCCCATCCCGATCCCCCCTCCCACCTCCCTCTCCACCTGATTCCTCTGGGTCTTCCCAGTGCACCAGGCCTGAGCACTTGTCTCAGGCATCCAACCTGGACTGGTGATCTGTTTCACCCTAGATAATATACATGTTTTGATGCTGTTCTCTCAAAACATCCCACCCTCGCCTTATCCCACAGAGTCCAAAAGTCTGTTCTGTACATCTGTGTCTCTTTTTCTGTTTTGCATATAGGGTTATCATTACCATCTTTCTAAATTCCATATATATGTGTTAGTATACTGTAATGGTCTTTATCTTTCTGGCTTACTTCACTCTGTATAGTGGGCTCCAGTTTCATCCATCTCATTAGAACTGATTCAAATGAATTCTTTTTAATGGCTGAGTAATATTCCATGTCCACCTTAATCTTACTAAGTAACTGTCCATCGCAAGTACATGTCATTACTTTTCAAAAAATAATAACCATTTTTATTGATAATAGTTTCAAAGCCTTGTGTAAATTTTTTAGTTTGTTACATTGGTTAAGATTTTTAAAGTTACCTCTTAAGATATTAATAATAGCTTATTTTAAGATGGCTCTGTTTAAGGGAGCCAATCTGGAAGCAAGAATGGCCTAGGACAGATGCTTTTTTCTAATTCCACTCCAATGTATCCCTTAGGCTGGATTCCACCTCTTAAAAAAAAAAAAGGGCAGGGATATGTATGGACTCAGTAAGGGTGGAGAAAGGAAAGCTGGTAGTGACTCACTCCAGTTTGTAGAAGGAGGGATTATGCTTCCACCCCCAGAAGTCTGATGCTGGGAACTCCCATGTAGGAAGATGAGGCAGATCTTGACATGAAAGCAGTTTGGAGTATTGTCCCACCCTAGAAGACAAGCTAAATTCATTGCTGATTTCTAGACTACACAGTTAAAATGTAAGAACAGCAAGTGTCTCTTACACTAAAAAATGCACATATCTTTTGGTGAACAATTTCAATTTTAGATTTCTATCCTTAGGAAGTAATTAAGCATATATGCAAAGATGGAGTTACTGGGACAGATCATCCAAGCTATGTTCCTCATACAGAAATAGTAAAAGCAATCTAAGCAGCCAACAATGAGTTTAGTTAAATAAATACCTCCACATAAAGTGTACTATTTATATTTAAAGTAATGTCATAGATAAATATTTATTCATATGATAAGATTCTAAAGTGTATTAAGGACAAACAAAGGTGACCAACCAACAGATTCCAATTTTGTAAAATGAATAAATGTGTGAAAGTAAGTGTGGTTTTAAAAGCCCTTAAAGGGCTTCTGACTCAATATGGTAGACCGAACACATGTATCTGATCTCCTCTTGCTCTCCACATTCCACTAAAATGATTTTAAACCAGACACACTCACAAAAGACAGTGTGTAAATGTGCGAAAAGGAACGCTCCCTGCTTTCACGCTCAGCCCAACTCTGGGTCTTGCCTACCTCTTTTCAAGTGGAAAGAAAGCTGAGGAATGAGACAAGAGAATGGAAAGACAAGATTTTTACTTTTTATTTTATACTTTCTGTACTACTTGAATTTTTAAATTAGTATGCATGTATTTGTGTACTGTTAGAAGGGCTGAGATGGCCCACACTGTCTGCAGAGTGTGTTTCTAAATCAATCCACTTCCAAAGTGTTATGCACTTCTTACCTGAAAAAATTAATTAAAAAAATAAAAGTTATTGCAGGATAGGTACAAATGTTTTAATAAGTAGCATCACACCATTTTGCATTTGGATTCCCCTAAATTTGGTAAAGGAAGAAGGCAAAAGAGGAAGAAGAAAGAGGGAAAGGGAAGGAGAGGAGGGCTGGTGGATGGTGGTGGTGAGCAAGAGAGGATGTTTTAAGTGGTGTGATGATTTCTGCCTGACCTGCCTTTAAGTGAGCTTGAACTTAACCTGAGGTTAATCCAAAAGAGATAATTTTGATGTAAATTTGATACATTTCTGGTCCCATGTACTTTTCATATTTGTAGTATCTGGCCACAGTGAATATTATTCTAGTGTTAACAGATCCTCTTGTTTTTATTTGCTTTTTGAGACGTAAATAACATGGCTATTTAACACAACAGCTTCATAAGGGATCAACTGAGGAAGCAACATTCTATTCTGGCACTGAGTAATCGAAGGTATTTTCAAGGATAATTCTCATTTCTCCCTAGATTTAGAAGTTAATTCCCAAGACTAGGGAAAGACAGTGCAGAAATTAGTAATCAGTGGGTGGTAGTATTAAGGTATTTTTTATTCTCCTCCCCTCTCTCTTTAGTCAGATTTTCTATTTGAAATATGAGGAAGTGTTCCTTTTGTAATAAGAAAACTATATTAAAAAAAAAATTTAACAGAATGTGTGACTCTCACTCTGCCTTCACCTGGCTGGTGGGCCCCCAGTGGCTCCTGTCTTTTACAAAGGCAACCAGATTCCATGACTCTCCTTAGAACCATCTCGTTTCCTCCTGCTGCCCCAAATGGAGCACTTTTGAGTGATAAGATGCCATGGCATCATGAGTTTTCCCCTTACCAAAGTCACTCAATCCCAGTCTGTGTCCAATGCTATTCATAACCAGCAGTTTAGTTGTTTTTCTTTTGTAAAGTGCTTCATGAAATTTTAAGAAACTCAAATACATATTCATCAGTAAAAAAAAAAAATTCAGAATTTGAAATACACTTAGAAAATGCCATTTGTAGAAGGAACATTAAATAGGTTACCACTTTATTGTATAAGTTAAAACGCCACCCAAGAAACTTCAGATAGCGTAAAAAAGGAACTCACATGCCGATGATTAATCTGTGTTTCTGCCTGCAAACGTTGAGCAATCAAGTTTGGGCTGTCCCCGGAGAACAACTTCAAAATCCTGAAAGGATAATCAAGCATTTATCTCAGAGGCCTGTGGAGTGACCAAATCCCTTTGGTTACTTAAAAGGTAGAGAATAAGAAGCAGCCGAGAGCTTCCTGCTCTCCCGGAAGGGCTAGCCTTGGGGAAATGTACCCCAAACTGGTAGCCTGGCCAGGTTGCATTTAATGGTTCTCATGTGTGGGAAGTGAGATTTCACAAGACTGTAGGTTCTCTATGGAGGATAGGTGCTTGAATAGATACCTAATTACAGGTTAGCAGTTCAGGGTTAATAGCTTACTGTATCATGCAGAACAATGGTTGACTCCTTTATGTTAATGTCCTGGGCTCCTTTAGTTTTATAGATTTAAAATGGGAATCATACTCTTTGTTTAATCTGCAAATTCAATGACAGGTGTTCTTTGGGTGTACAGTGCTGGGTCCTAAGGTATAAGAATAAGCTTTCAAACATGTATTAAGAAAGAAAAAAGAATAAAACACACCCTATCTACGGTAGAATTGTTGGACTGTTGAGTATGGGAAATGGCAGAGAAGCAGTTCCTGATGAGCCCAGTGGGAAGCCTGGAGACGTCTTTATGTTCCCCTTCTGCATTTTGTAACTTGTTTACTTGTTAAATT